>NC_092799.1:27037599-27188919 GCF_918797505.1 Bemisia tabaci
AACCGGCGAAAATTGAAAACGACGCAATTACCAGCCTCCATATTTCGGTGCCGAAGTCTAACAACTCGTGAGTTGCCTGTTTATCTAAACTTAATCCTGAAGTAATTTAAAGTAATTTGCCTAATCATCGCTTTGAACTTTCCCGCATTGGGCGCCGGATCTCGGGATCTCGAATTTTCCGGTCATTAAAATGATAACCACTTGAACGTGTGGAAATGAACAGATTCCTCTCTCATGAGGTGTGTATTGCACTGAAAAAAAATTCTCGGCGTTTTTACCACGGTCCGTTGGTACCTTTACCATCTCACTTTTTTTTTACCAATTATTGGTAATTTTACCAAGACAGACCGGTAAGCTTACCTAAAAACCGGTATTTTTACTGTTTTTTTTTCAGGTAAGAATACCACTTTTATTGGTAATCAATTCCCAGTAACTTTGCCATTTTATCTCGGCAATTCTACCACGGTCGATAAAAAATATTGGCGTTTTTACCAAGGTCCAGTAAAATTACCAGAAATCATACCAATTCCATCAATGGTAATTTTACCAAGAAAAAACTGGGATCAAATAGAACCCTGAATTCTTGGTAATTTTACCCTTTTCTTAGTAAATACACGAGATTTTTTTTTCAGTGTGTGAATTTTATTGGAACTCGTAGATTAATGTATCTGCCATTTCACGCGCAATTTATATGTGCAATGCCATGAAAAGTGTAACTATTTTTCTGGAAAATTTTCCAGCAATGGCTCATTTTTGTCAATTTCAACCATTTTGGCACAATAATGATCATCACTGGAATTTTTTATCAGAAGATCAAATGAGTTCAGTTTCATGTGCCGTGAGCAAACACTTTTGGATTTAAACTATTGCGCCTTCAATAACTTCTCTTACTTGCAATGGGAAAATATGATACCACTATTCAGACCTCTAAGAAAGCGTGTTGCAGTGAAAGTCAAACGAAGGCGATGGTCATTTTCGAAGTGGATCTCACAATCAGTAGACTCAATACCACCGGCTCCACTTTTGATAACACTGGTGAACCGTCTACTTATGCATGTAAAGCTAAACAGTCCCATTATCCAGTACTATGTTTTTTTCTATCTTGTTCTATCTTGTGTTTCTCTAAAACATGGGAAATCATTTCTCCTAGAACTTTAATTTATGCGAAGTCAAAAGCTATTTCGCGTCTTTGTCAGTTCAAATGGCGATTAACAACGGACCTAAATTATACTTCTTTTTGCAGCCGATACGTTTTCCAATCATTTACTATCGAGTCTTTTCTTCCTTCATGCACGGATCGACCAGTTGAAGGCAACGCTAGAAAGCACGTGCTTTGTACAATAAAAATACACGAATTATTAGACTGTTTTCCGTCGCGACAAGAGGGAAATCACGGAGTTCCTCTTCGATAGCCGAGTCTTGAGGCTTGCGGCATGTTTGTAACGCACGACAGGGGGGTCCAGACAGCTTAAAAGTCACCTAGAGACAAAGTTTCCAGCGCATGCACTGTTTAATCGTTATCGAAAGACCCCATCGATAAATCCATATTCCAGTCATGTTATGTATCGATTAAGCTCATTCGATAACGACCCAAGGCGGTCGCCGCGTTGTAACTGTAAGGCACACAGCACACCTTTGCGTATACACTGAAAAAAGTCTGCGAATGAATCAGCTGTAAATGTAAGAATATCGTGCCTTGTCATACTTCATATGAGATCCCCGATCCCTCCCCCTGCGTCTATTCCTCCCCCCCACCCGCGGGGTCGATTCGCGGTTGTCGGATCGTGCTGAAATATCGGCTGTTTCCCCTGCGATCTAGAGTACCTGTATAGCGAGAGTATAGACAGATGTGAAACTCCGAAAATCCATCAGGCCTTCACCGATGCCTCCGCGAATAAAGTTAGGGCCCAGAAAGGGCAGCCAACCTATGAATTTCAATTATCCAGAGCGATTTATTAATACAATTGTTACGAACCATCGTTTATAAAGCACGTATTTGACTTAGTTTTTGCATAAATTTACTCATTTTTGTGGAAGAACGCTCATTTATGTACTTTCTTAGCCATCTTCGTTAGAATTGGAATCTACAGACTGGCAGTGAAATTTTGTGCGTTAGAAGTAGGTTAGAAGGGTGGCAGCACTTTTGGGCCCTACGGCCCTACGCCCTCCATGAAGCGATCTGTCCATACTCTCGCTATACAGGTACTCTACTGCGATCTAGAGTCCCTTTATACTACTGAGAGTCAAGACAATTCAGCTCATGGATGTCACAAACGGGAATAAAGATTACAGAAATTGAACGTTTTTCGTAATCTTTGATCGGCCCATTCTCAAATGCCTTTCTCCGTTCCTCCTCTCGTTCCGTTTGTTCCTTGCCGAACCCGTAATTCCCTGGTCCATTCCGGATTATAATCTTTGCAATTGGTGAAAATGTAATCTTTATTCCCGTTTGTGACACTGTGGAGGCCTAAAATACGGGAACCAATCAGAAATGGATTCAAATTGTCTTGACTCTCAGTATAAAGGGACTCTACTGCGATCCAGTCCGAAATATGCATATTTTGTCTCGCGATCTGGCAATCGCGGGTCGATTCTACCTCCATTTCTACAGGACGTCTAAAACGCGAGGAAAAATTGCAGTTCACAGCACGACAATATTAACCTTATTCTCCACAATGCCGCTCTTAAACCGCGAGGATTCGTGGGGCTACGCTTCTCTGGCAGCCCGTCGCGTCGCTGCAAGGGAAAAATATGTCTTCGGATCGGATGAAATTTTTATTAGGGAACTAGGATCAACGAGTTCTCTTTAAAATTTAACCAGCCCGGTGTTTTTTTCTTTTCTTTTTCGTCAAAATATAGAGGGTCCTCAGAACTCGGAAGTTCGTCACCGAACCTCCCAAGGGTTGTCTTCGGATTTTTCCACCCCCCCCCCCCCCCCCCGGTAACGCTTTTGTAACGTAGATCCCTATTCTTTAACTTATAACAACGAAAATTGGCGTAACGCTCTCTCGTCTCCTTTCTCTGCTAGGAGCGTTGCGTATTTGGATTACATTTTGCAATAAGGAACCACTATTTCTGGCTCATTTTGGAAACAACATATGTGCCATTGATTTCCCAATGCAGATACGTGCTTTTATGAAAGAGCCAGAGATAGTGGTTCCTTATTGCAAAATATAATCCATTTTATAAACGGCTCATATCATGGGTTTTATATGGCGGGAAGTTTGAATTCCACGTCTGTCAGCTCCCGTGTCTAGCACCGGTGTGTCATGTGGACTACACATTCATTTCTCGGTTATGAGTTAATTTTCGAAGCTTCAGATGCATTTTACGAGTTTTCGGGTGAAGTATTCATCAGCGACCCGATTTTTAAATTGATAGACAAAGAAGACAAATTCTATCGGTGGTTTGAATGGACGAAGGAGGTAGAGTAACAGACTAACTCCCGGGAGTTAGTCAGAGGACCCTATATTATTAGTCCATCATTTTCCCCCTAGTCTGCAAGAACCACCACTTTCAACCAATGGGATCACTCCATACTCCCTATGTCTTCTCTGTCTATCGCTTTGGCCATCGAGTTCAATGATCAGCCCACAGCAATCATACCTTTGATAGGTCTAACTTTTTTCCTGCCGTTTGGCGAATTATTATCATTGCGTCGCATTTGAAACCTTAATTTAATTTTAAAAAACAAATATACAAGACATATTAGAAATCCTCATTCCCCCTGCGAGGTATAAAATACATGTTAATTTTTCCCTCTCACTGTCTCTCTTCCTCCACCACTTTTTCACCCTCCGTCCCCGTTTTCCGCAACAAGATACCGCGTTGAGGGTCCGGAAAGTCCGGAATTTCCGAAAAATCCGGAAATAGTACTGATTTTTTAAGGGCGGTCCGGAAGTACTCAAAAAGTGCGGAAATCCCGCGAAAAGTTCCGGATTTTTTAAAATTTTTTGTCATTTTCGTCGCAATTTCAAATTTTTCAAATTTCGTCAAATGGAGGTACTAAAAAAGTGCGGATTTTTTCTGTTGGAGGAGGTACTGAATTTCTCGATAAGGTACGGAAAAAGCACTGCAAAATTACTTATTTTTGATCAGCATGTTTCAGTAAACACCCTGAGGGCGGGCAGCGTACCGAGTGGGAGACAGAGAACTCTCCCGGTCATTAAAAACTCGGCTCAAACAACCGCGGCTGCATGTCGCGTCTATTGACAAAGTGATGGTCATGATATCGTCATAATACCTAAAAACGAGGGCAAGAGCCCGTCGTCGTAGGCGGCAGAGCGGGGGGAGGGTCAGGGAGGGGGCGGCCCTCCCACGAGCCCCCCCCCCCCCCCCCCCGATTCCGTGTGAACGGCTTTTATCGGTCATTAAAGGGACGAGCATCAACATCGAGCAGAGCGAGATTCGCCATGCTTCTTTTTTTGTTCTTTCGATCCGGAGGCACGGCTTTTGTTCACATCAAGATGTCATAAAAACGTCGATTCGATATTGATTCAAGCCTCGATTGGGTTCAATTCCACCGCGCGGTTTCCTTATCTTCCTTCGGGACGGTGTCTCTCCTGCCGCGCTGAGGAAGAACGCCGTACGAGCCCTAGACGTTGCCAAGTTTCTTCCGATAAAAACCGAATTCACTGGGAACATTGTGAATATTATTTTCCGAAAATTTCGGACGATTTTGTACGCAATCTAATTTAAAATATCTGAAAATGTCAAGGAAAAATATGCATGCGTGTCGTCGAAAATACGTGCTTTGTCGAGGGAAATTTGACAACTCTCGAATGTTCATCACGGCGTTTTCCCTTAGCACGGCAGTGTACGGCTCGAGGTTGTTATGAGAATGATTATTTCCTTTTTTCCGCAAGCTGTTATTTCCTGCAGATAGTCCGCCTCCAAGCTTTATTATAATAATACGAGCTTTACTCATTGATACACTCCGCCGTGCTCAGGAAGAAAGTCGTATGGGCCTTGAATTGTTGCCATGTTTGGAGCACGTTTCCAATGAGGCGCTATTATTCAGGCTCAGTTTAGTGACAGCTATCTACGGATGATCTTCCTTTGCAGATATGCGATTTTGTGGGTGAGCCGAAAATATTGGTTCCTCAGCGCAAAATTAACTTTCTCTAGGAACTATCTACGAAAATAGGGACCTGGGTTTTTTTATAGAAAGTTTTTTGGATAGATTACGTATATCGATGGTGAAACTACCAGACCACGTGTCTCGTTTGCGGTGTCTGAAAATCTCCGCTCTCATTATGTTATTTTGGAGGAGAACAACTGAACATCACTCTTTGAAGTTTTCACATAATTTTTCCCGCACTGAGAGGAAAAACCGCGGAAGTTTTCAAACATTGACGTAGAGCAGTTTTCCATTAAAAAATATAAGTACGGCAGAAAGTCTGCAACGTCACTAAACCGATATACGTGGTCCAGTAGTTCCACCATCGATATTTCATCTCGGAAGTTTCAGATTCACTAATGTAATTTGTGAATAGAATCTCCAAGAATGTTTCTTTCATGATGAATTGTCTTTCAAGAAAATTCGACTAGCGTCCAAATCTTCAAACGGCGTTTACTTCGCATGCACGGCATCCTGATGTTTTTGGGCGGAAATCCCGCAGATACATACATACATAGGAGCCGCTTTTACAGAGCTCCTCGGCGCTCTGCGACTCCTAGCCGTCGAAATCCCCTATCCTACAAGAGCCCTTCAGGGTGTTGGCACTCCCCCATTTCCTCGAAAAAAATCCCCCAGATCGAACCGCAAAACCCCGGCTCCGTGACACGCTCCACTGACGGACGAAGAGCCGAAAATAGAGATGCCTTCGCGGAGAAAGGCGGGAAGCTCCCGCGGCTGGAGGTGTTTGAGAAATGGGCCGCGACACGGAACACGGGAGCCCATCGATAACGACTAATGGAATCAATGGACAAATACGAATCGGCCGGCAGGTGCAGTGATGCATGTTTCGCGTGCTGTTGCCCCTGCTCCCGCGGGCGGCTTAATTAAAAGGCAATGATTAATTTTCGGTTGTGCCACTGCCGGGGCCGCGAATAAATTGAGGTGCATCTTCGAGCTTTTGCCGGCCCAGCGTGGAGTGCAAGTGATCAACAACGCTCTAACAATAGCCGCTGCTCCAGAGACGGAGTCACCCGGGACGCCCAGCCGCCCGCGTCGCTCATCAGCGTCCCGACGCCCCGAGCCGCGTTGCCAGGGTGTCTGCGAGTCCGGAATTTTCGGGAAGTCCGGAAATAGTACTGAGTGTTTAAGGTGGACCTGGGAGTACTGAAAAAGTGCGGAGATTCCGCAAGAAGGTCCGGGATTTTTATCATTTTTTGGTCATTTTGTACTCAATTTAAGCGAGAAATTCAATTTTTTGAAATTTTCCGAATTTCGTCAAATGGAGGCACTGAATCCAGGGCATCCAGGGCGTCTGTAAGTCCGGAATTTCCGGGAAGTCCAGAAATAGTTCTGATTTTTGAAGGGAGGCCCGGGATTACAGAAAAAGTGCGGAAATTCCGCAAGAGGTCCGGAATTTTTATCATTTTTTTTAGTCATTTTTGTCTCAATTTAAGCGAGAAATTCAAATTTTTGAAATATTTCGAATTTCGTCAAATTTCCTCGGAATGCACTGAAAAATTACTGTAAAAGTACTGATTATTGTTACGGCCTATTATCATGGTCGTGTTATTGAATCCAGGGTGTCTATAAGTCCGGAATTTCCGGAAAGTCCGGAAACAGTACTGATTTTTTAAAGGGCACCCGAGAGTACTGAAAAAGTGCGGAAATTCCGCAAGAGGTCCGGAATTTTTATCAATTTTTTGTCATTTTTGTCTCAATTTAAGCGAGAAATTCAAATTTTTGACATATCTCCAATTTCGTCAAATTTCCTCGGAATGCACTGAAAAATTACTGTAAAAGTACTGATTATTGTTATGGCCTATTATTATGGTCGTGTTATTGAATCCAGGGTGTCTATAAGTCCGGAATTTCCGGGAAGTCCGGAAATAGTACCGGTGTTTTAAGGGGGACCCGGGAGTACTGAAAAAGTGCGGAAATTCCGCAAGAGGTCCGGAATTTTTATCATTTTTTTGTCATTTTTGTCTCAATTTAAGCGAGAAATTCAAATTTTGTGAAATATTTCGAATCTCGTCAAAGGATGATACTAAAAGTACTGATCTTTTCTGTTGAGGAGGTACTTAATCTTTTGAGAATGTACTGAAAAAGCACTGTAAAAGTACTGATTTTTGGCCAGCCTGTTTCAGTGGACACCCTGGTCGCCATCCGGCGCAGATCAAATGACTTTTCAATGGGTCAGTTGAGCTGGTTTTTGCGTCCAGGGTGTCTACAAGTCCGGAATTTCCGGAAAGTCTGGAAATAGTACTGATTTTTTAACGGCGGTCCGGAAGTATTGAAAAAGTGCGAAAATCCGCAAGAAGGTCCGGAATGTTTTTCATTTTTGTCGCAATTTGAGCGAGAGATTCAATCTCTTCCCCGATCTCCTCAAGGCGGCCAGAGCATATTCACCAAAAATGATTTATGCTGCCCTGTACTTTTGAGAATTCAACGAATTTTGTACATTATATGCCGACATGAACTTCCATACCGACTTTTTGATGCAAAGAGATGAACCAAACCGCTGGCAACTCATCCCTCGGGGGTACGAAACAAGTTTTCAGGAAACAATCTCTAAAACTCAAAAACCGAATCTTCGGCCTCACTAAGCTAAAGTTGCCCTCCATGAAAATTCCCCTTTAGGCTGTAAAGTCCTTTTCCCGCAGACGAACGGAAACACTTAATTCCATCCGAAAGAAACTTTTTAATCCTTACTTCTCAACAGCACGGAATCAGCAATCCGAATGTTGAAACGAGCTCAGAGCTCAATAATAACTCTCGAATGCCGCTACTGGCAACATCAGTGAGGCTGCATTTGCGCTATGCCAAAAAGTATCCTAGATTTTGTCTGTAAATGTCACCTATCGGACGATGCCTTGCACCACACAAAGAGATATTGCTAAAGCCATCGCTAAGCGATAATGTCAGTAATCGTTTTCCTCTTACCGTTTCCTGCTGTCGTCCCAATTCTTGCCAATATTTCATCAACAAATCGGAATAGCGATTAATCAAAGTGAAGTACTCTGATTAAACGTTTTTCTCTTGATCCCTTTCTTCCAAAATACATTGATTAATACAGTGATTTTCAGGCGTGTGTCAGTGATGTGTTATTTTTGTAGGAAGAAGTTGAAAGTCGACTGTGAAACTCCCAAAGCACGCACCTTGTTTGCGGTGTTTATAAATCTCCGCTCCCACTTTATTTTTTTGACGGACAACATATCAACGCCATTCCTCCCAGTTTTCACAGAACTTTCCTCACGCAGAGAAGAAAAATCCCAGAAGTTTTCGAGAATTGACGTTTAGTAGTTTTCCATTTTCGAAAATAAAGCATGGCAGGAAATCTGCAACGTCGCAAACCAAGATACGTGGTCTGGTAGTTTCACCGTCGAAATGCATACGAGAGGCCTTACCCTGGTAAAAATTGGCGATAAGATCTGCGTTTGAAAATACCATAGGAATTCTTATAGCCGGCTAAAGGAGGCTACAGAAAATCATATAGCTGGCTGTAGAATGCGGAGAAAATCATACGGCCGGGCTATACGAAGCGATTAAAAATTATGCAGCCGCGCTATAGTTCCTATCGCCGGGCTTTACACTTTATCGCCTGGCTGTTGCTTTTTCGCCATCGATTATAAAAGGCTATAAGAAATTGTGTAGAAATTCGTGTGCTTTGGAAATCATTAAGTTTGATACGGAACCACCTTAATATTTATAAAACACACGTTATATTTTCCTTTAATACATATTTTTTTTCATCAATTAAAATGAGAATAATCCATACAGGATGTGCAAACATTTCAAAATCATGAGTTGAATAACGCTGACTCTGCCAGATTAAATATTAGAGCCTAACACAAAGCAGAGCGGCGACGCACTGGCGCCTACAAACCTAACAGGGATACTTCACGCATTGCGCGACGCGTGAAGTATCCCTGTTAGGTTTGTAGGCGCCAATGCGTGTTTTGCGCTGGCTGCCCGCCTGTCACGGTGCTTGAAGCAACTATTTCACACCAGAGGTATTGCACAGTATCATACGAAACTGAAGGCGCTCTAATATATTAGTAATGGCAGGCATCCATTAAAAGTACGGAGCTTTCCTCGCAAAATAAATCAAGATACTACGGCCCAAAAAGAGAGCAGTATTCCAAAAACTCACTAAGTCCTAGCATCCGTAATTAGTAACGTTTAGCATAAACTTTATCGCCTGACTGTGAGTTGCTTAATTCGGCTATAAAAGGCTATAAGAAATATTTTGGAACACAGATTCTACTGCCAATTTTTACCAGGGTAATTTTTGCCTGTTCTCCTATCTCATTTTTATTTTTTCACGAGAATTAAAATTGAAATTCTGCCTTAAAATTTTCCTACCATCTTTTTTTTTTACCTCGGGGTGAAGGCGTGTTCCTTGCTACAAGCCTTAACTCTCCGCTTCAGAAAAAAAATTGGATGAAACCCCCGACAGTTGTTGATGTCTGTGAAGGAAACCCAGGCAAGGTTGCCAGGCCGCGCGATAAAATTTGGATATTTTGAATGGGCTTGAATGGGGGAAAGTGCTGATTTTTTAGCACTATCAAGCAACAATGAAACCAGCTCTCGTTGTTAGGAAGAGTGAGTAAAGATGTACCAGATGGAGCCACCGTCGCCGCTTCCAGGACAAATGGTCAAAAGCTCTGGCTTCACAGTGCGAGCAAATTAAAATGCTTTCTCGGATGAAAATATGCGGAACGTCTTTTACAAGTTACCATGGAAACTACACACTACGCGGATATGAAATTATTACCGAACCGAAAACTTGCGCAGCAGTCCTTGACATAGAAAATGATGCGCTGCCAGGTGAACTCAATTTTGGAGGTATTGCAGTGCTGTGCACTTTACAGGGTCTCTTGAAAATAAGGAAGTATCATAGTCTCAAGTTATCGTAGAAAGTGATTGTAGTGCACTGGAAAAAAACACATTGGATCTAGAGTCCAGACTCTTCAAAACATTGACAAGAAAAAATACTCTTGATTCAATCAGATTTAAGCTTAAATCAAGAACCAAGCCGCTTAATTTGAGCGAATTTCCTTTTGATTTAAGCTTAAATCTGATTGAATCAAGAGTCCTTTTTCTTGTCAATGTTTTCCAGAGTCTGGACTCTAGATCCAATGTGTTTTTTTTTTTCCAGTGTACAGTGAGGTTTACTGGTTCTTCCTGACCTTGGACACACCTCACTGGAAAAAAAAACACATTGGATCTAGAATCCAGACTCTGGAAAACATTGACAATAAAAAGGACTCTTGATTCAATCAGATTTAAGCTTAAATCAAAGGAAATCCGCTCAAATCAAGAGGCTTGGTTCTTGATTTAAGCAAAAATCCGATTGAATAGAGTATTTTTTCTTGTCGATGTTTTTCAGAGTCTGGACTCTAGATCCAATGTGTTTTTTTTTTTTTTCAAGTGTGGGTTTTTGATCTTTTATTCCTCTCTCGTATCATCACAGCACTATGATCACACCCTCAATTGAATCGTGTCATGCGAAAACCGCTCATTTCCATTCTTCCTGCACTGAAAAAAAGATTGGTAGAATTTAACATTCCTTCACGCTGTATTTCACACAGCGTCAATTCAGAGTCAATTCTGCCAGAAAAAAAGTAAACGTTTCTATGTACTGGTACAGGTGACCATTCCTCTGGCAGAATCGACTTTAAATTCACGCTGTGTAAAATACAGCGTGAATTGTACATTCTACGAGTTGTTTTGGGTTGATAGTTCTATTTGAGTCAGATGCAATCATGAAAGTGGTGTTAATACTCCTTTTGGGATTATCTGAATCCCAAAACTAGTGCTTGCACCACTCTCATGGCTGTATTGACTCTTGAGAAGTATTAATAACACAAAAAAGTTAGTGCTGCATGAATATAGCTCTGCAGTTTTCCCATGACACGACGCAATTCCTCTCCAAGAAAAGTTTTTATTGGAATGGGAGGAAATTGCGTCGAACATTTTCCGCAAAAGTATAACGGTTACATATTTCATAAAGAATCCCACTTTTTTGTGAGTACGGTAAAGTAAAAAAAATTATTCTTCTTCTTCTAAAAAAGGATCCTCAGCTTGATTTAAGCCAGATTTTAAATCCTCTTCCCAACTATCGCGACGGTTTTGCGTGTGTTTAAATTGGACGTATTTCTGCCAAACGAAACTATGTGCATTATGACGTGAGCCCTGTTATGCTTATATTCTTATGGGTCTCAGGGCTCATGTCTCAATGCACATAGTTCTGTTTGGCAGAAATACGTCCACTTGACGAGGCGTGGGCGTCAAAAAGTCCCGAGAATTGTCCCTGAGTTACTCAATCTTTTTAGACAACTTTAAAAGAAACATCCTGTAGATCAGTTTAAATCACAGGAGTCTACGATTTTTTTGATTTTTTTTTTCTTAGATTTGACAAACGCACCTTTTTTATCCAACCCGAGATGAGAATTACTACACTTGCTGCTTTACCAAGTTTCCATTTACAAGAACGACTTCAAAAGAGGTTATATTTTCTTACTTCCAACTTAATTTCATCAGGCCTTGCAGCGAAGTATTGTGCCTGCACACACTTCAACTCTCCTTCGCGAGATCTGTTCGAAAAATATAAGACTGCGTGAGACTCAGGCGCCTCGTCCAGGTCTGCCGTGATAGCAAAGAGAGCAGTAATTGCATTTCCGTATGAGCCATGATTAACACATGCTTTTATGTGTCTCAAGGTTCATCCCAGCTTGCACTTACTGGTTCTTTTCGCTATCACGGCAGAGTTGGTGCACACTTCCAGACATCCTTGCCGCGATGTGCGCCTTCCTAACTTGATTATCCATCGTAAGTGCATTGCAATCGTTTTATCTCCCTTCGCATGAGACACTCGTGACATGCGTGACAATATTTTGCTTCCTCTGCCACTGTAAAAAAAAGAATCTTAAATTTGCCGCCAAGAAGTATTCCTTCTTAAACCAAGAAGTTTGCTGGTCAATATAAGCTACTTTTTAGCTTGACCCAAGCATTATTTTTCTTGTATCAAGAAAAAGTCAGCTTAAAGCAAGATAAAAAAAAATTTGGCGGCAAATTCAAGAATCACTAGGCTTTATCCAAGCTACTTTTTTTTTCAGTGTGTGGTGTGGCTGGAAATATTCATGTGGTTAAACATGCTCTAGTTCTATAAGCAGAGGCGTTGAATTTTGAAGATTCTATACTGCGTGATGAATGATCTTTTTGCGAGAGAACATTGTAGTCATTGGCTTTGATAAAGCGGGGGGGGGGGGGGAGGGCACAATCGCATCTTCCTTTATCAAAATGGAACCAGCAGGCCAATAAAAACGGGGAAAGGAAAAGTTTGGAAGGAAAGCAGGTAAGGAAAAGAATAATCCTTAGGAAAACAGGTACCTGGCTAGAACATGCTTTTCACTATCATGCTGAGGTCCCTGACGTCCGAAATTTTTTCAATCGCGTAGTGCAACAATATCGGAGAATTGATGATCAGGAACAGGGTTTAAGAAAATTTGAAAAATTGTTGAGCCGCATGTTGCATTTCAGGAAATCTCTACTAACCAACTAACAAGTCGCTCTTATAGCGCTTCTGTGCGCTCTGCGACACCCAACCGCCACTGATAGCGATCCTGCCAGAGCTCCTCCGGCAGATCGCATCTCCTCATTTCCTGCCTTATTCCCTCAATCCACGAGTTTGCAGGGCGTCCTCTACGCTTCCTGCCAGGGGGGACCCAATCCAGAACCCTCTTAGGCAACTTATCATCTGGCATCCGTTGTCCATGACTATACCAGACAAGCAATGCTGGAGGAAATCCCTCCAACGCAAATTTTATGAAGTATGTTACAGTATACATGTTGTGTATGTCATGCCGCAATCACACGCTGAATGTGGGAGCTGAATGTGGCATGAATGTGGAAGTCATCGGCCCGATGCTTGAATTTTGCGCGTGACGCGCAAAATTCAGCGACCATCGGATAATGTCGGATTAGTCTGAACTATTTGAATAGATTTAACACACATTTGGATGAAAATAACTCGAATTAGTGAAATTTCAGCTGTTGAGCGCTGACTGTTGGCTGCCACATTCAGCTGCCAAATTCAGCGTGTGATTGCGGCATTATATTATGTTATTCTTTCAAAAAGTGACAGCACGCACGCAAAATTGGTGCACATTTTCATTTTATGTCACAGTTGTATTTATCTCATCGATTCCCACGGAGAAATTCCCGATGACCCCTCTCTTTTTCAAATTACCAATTATGACCTGGGTTATAATCGCCCTGAAATGGCTCTCAAAGACGACGAAAAGCTCGTCGGGGTTAGGCCGCGTAGCGATAAGGGGCGGAGCCCTTAGTTCTCATTAGGGTCAAAGTCGTAGTATAGCAGTCCCTCTGTCCTTTGTTAATCCGCAAGTTTCCCGAGCGAAATTAAAAGAGAGAATTTATGGATTCGGCTTTGGAGGCGAGATTCGAATCGTTTAGGCACGCGATTCGTATACCGCAAACTTTTGCCAAGAGGTTCGGCCAACTTCTTTTCCGCAAAACTATTCGCAACTCATGCAGGCACTCGGCGCAGCGGTGATCGCCTCAAGTCCTCTCACTTCAAGGTTCTTTTCCGCCGAGTTCTCGGGAAACTGGCGAGATGCAGTCTGCGCGGGTTGGAAATATAAGTTCTTGTCACGAAAGAACGGCGGGTGAAATAAAAGTGATTTAAATTACCTCGTCGCTCGCTCAAAGGGGGAAGCGGGTTGCGACAAAATGCAGAACGGCACCGAGAACTTGAACTCCTTATTTTATGCTATCTTCAATAAGTGGCTTGATTTCATTTGAGGAGTGAGTGTTCTGCGCAGAATAGATCGTATTCGTTAGTGATTCGATGTATCGTTTGGCTCAAAACAACAGAACATAACCTCAAACAAAAATTTTAGGATTTAATATGGAAAAGCTGAAAATGAGAAAATTCCTAACAATGTCACTTTTCATTGCTATTTGATACTCGAAAGAATAAAAATTCGATCACAAATGGCCCGTCACAATAGGTTTCTAAATTGACTTGTGAGGCTATGTTCACATATTGAACCAATCGATATCGATATAATCTCACCTGTTTAATGTATCGAATACGATCTGGATCTGTATGATCAATACTTTGATCGATTTCATCATTCACATTTCGATCGCACATCAGGTTCAAAAACACGCGCGCATTTGAATTCCGACCTCATGAACACGGAAAAAATTGATCGCTGATTTAACAGTTAAAGTGTTAAAAAGTATGTCCGGTATTTTTCAAATGTACATTTTACAATAGTGGAAAGCTTAAATTAGGGGTGGCTAAATTTGCATAAGCAATGTAATTGCGAAAGGATTTTTTATTGTAAAATCTACATTGAAACACGTCACATTTTTAACCACAAAATTGTTAAATCAGCGATTTCATTTCTTCTGCAAAATTCTTGCCTGGTATTATCTTTCCCTTGGAGGATAATCATTGAGCCTTTTACCGACTGTGAAACTGCGAAAACGCGTATTTTGATTTTCGAAACCGCATTTTTCCGGACTTGATTTATTTGTTTTAGTCTAACAAGACTTGATGTTATTTTTTCAAAACTTCTCCGATTTTTTTCCTCTGTGTGAAGTGTATTCTCTGATGATTTAAAAAAAAATAGCATTGATTCGTTCTCTTCTGATAAATAAAACAGAAGCGGAGATTTTGAGACATCGCAAATGAGATATACGTTTTCTCAATTTTCAAGGTAAAAATTTGTATCTTCTAAGCATTGAAATTTTTTGTGAGCATAAAAATTAGCCAAAATATCCGTGCACTCAGAGGCAACGTCGGATGGCAGAGGTGAGGTCAGCGTGAGAGAGGGGTGTGCAAACAGCCTGGCCCAGCCTGCTTTTATATCAGTTGTCGCCATCCAATTGATTAACAAACGGACAAACGGCCACTGTTAGCACAATAGCGTGATGCCAATCAGAGTCATTAATCTAGAGCTTCTATCCTCCATATTCTGACTCTGAATTACAAAAGCTTTAAAATAGTCAACAGAAAGAGACTCCTAACGTGAACTTTGAGGGTGGACAAGTTTGCCAAGTTTAACTTGCCACCTCTTTTTAAAGTTGTGTCAAAAGTTGTGGCTGAGAGAGGTGGTTGTGGCCCTCAATGGACTCAAAAGTAAAACTCTTCCTCTTCGATTTGCTATGGAACTGAACTGTGAATGATCAGAGGTAGAACATTTCCAGATGCTCTCGAATGGCCGCCCCGCGGCGCGTCGTCGCAGCAATAGCATTTTCCGATATGTTGCACTCATTCTCTCCAGTTCGCCTTCAATTTGCTGGTAGGCAATGTGAGCGGCTCCAGAGCAGTAATGGAATCTTCCGATATGTTGCGCTCATTTTCTTGAGTTCGCCTTCAATTTGCTGGTAGGCAATGTGAGCGGCTCCGGAGCAGCAATGGAATCTTCCGATATATTGCGCTCATTTTCTCCAGTTCGCCCTCAAATTGCTGGCGGGCAATGTGAGTGGCTCCGGAGCAGCAATAGCATCTTCCGATATATTGCGCTCATTTTCTCCAGTTCGCCTTCAATTTGCTGGCGGGCAATGTGAGCGGCTCCGGAGCAGCAATAGTTGCTCATAGCAGTTTGAGAAATTCTTCAGTTTCAGTTCCAATCCAATGGCAACTTCATTAATCCACTCCTGATGTTCCGCCCTCACTCTCAGCAGTTTGCCTTCAATTAGTTGCAGGTAATGTGAGTGGCTCAGGAGCAGTAATAGTAAATTCAGCCTTTTAATTCAGATCCTTTTTCGGTTTTATTTGTATTTATTACCGTGAACTTTTAAACCTCTTATTCACTAAGTTTGAAATCAATTTTGTGCACAGCATTTAATATAAGTATTTACAGCTCAAACTTATTCTTCTTATTCACTAAGTTTGAAATCAATTTTGTGCACAGCATTTGAAATAAGTATTTACAACTTAAACTTATTCTGCAATAAGGATGGTAACAGATGAACCCGGTGATGAACATCAAAGCTCGGCAACGGATCCACCTCACCCGCTCCTACCCATCCCACCCAATGTCGTCATTTTCTATTTTGTCCTAAGGGTTTTCAGTGCAGTGGCCATTCTCTCCCTACGAAGGTACTTTCGGGAAAATGCCATTTTTCAACTTTGACTCGATTGATCACCCGAGCGCATTGTCCCCTGCGAGATAGTGGATCCGAATATCAAACTATGTTAACGAGGAGACAGAGATGGACTATCTCATATCGGTGAAGGATACTCGGAAGATACTCGACCGTTAGTTTTACTTGCAGTAGTTGCATTTTATCAAGGATCATTCACAAATCTCATTTGACCGATCAAAGCAATCGAATATATTCTATATCCTCTCGAGGGGGTCAGCGAAAAAAGCGGAAGTGCATGACGGGGGCGGGGGGGGGGGGCACTTGGCGGCTGGAGTGAGGGGCTCTAGATATCGATTCGAACCTGTGAATTGCCCCCCCCCCCCCTCTCGACGAAGGATGCAACCTAGCTTCATGATTGCTGTCTATCAGATCCGACTGTGTGCTCGCCAGCAGAAAGCTCTCGGTTGACTTTATTTCTCACGCTCACGTGAGAATGTTTGACTCGTCTCGATAGAATACTGCCGTGCCGAGGAAAAACGCCGTATGAACCTTCAGCCGCTGCCAAATTTATTTTAATAAATCACGAATTTTCGGTAAAATTTGTAAACCTTTTCCTTCTAAGTTTTAAGGCAATTTTGTTCGCAATTTCACCTGAAGTTCCTGTAATTTTCATGGAAGAATATTCATAGCTTTCCTCAAAAATAAACATTTAATTGAAGGAAATTCGGCAATTCTCGGATGTTTATACGGCGTTTTTCCTCAGCACGGCAGGAGAGGAGGAAGAAAAGTCACTTCCCGTATGCTGCGGTGTTGAGGAAAAACGCCGTATGCATATTCGAGAGTTGCCACATTTCCTTTAGTAAAATTTTTATTTTTCTGAAGAGTGATAAATATTTTTTCTTGAAAGTTTCCAGATTATTTTGATCTGTTCGCATTTTACATTCTAAGAAAACTTGGACGAGAAGTATTTACAGATTTTCCTGAAAATCGGTATTTTATCCGTGGACATTTGGCAACGTCTGCATGAAGGCTCATACTGTACCTTCCTGATACGCCCCGGCACTTCTTTTCTTGGATGGCTTTCGGCGGGAAATACCAACTCGTTTAGAAAAGTTGGGGTCTATTTGTTGAAAAAGACCTCATATTCCTCCAGCAAATTCACCCTCCGTGACCCTCCGTATTTCTAACAATTCGGCCAAAGCGGGTATTAGGCGCTGAAATTGTCGTATGTCAAATTGTTGATCTACGTAGTTCATTATTCTTGTGATCATATAGGTCGTATTTCATAATCGTACTTGAAACAAGTTCATCCCATAGCAGGTCCCATATGGTCGACATTGTGATCGGGGGCAATTCAAGGAGATCCTCATCACAGCATCATATATATGAGTTACTTTTATAGCGCTCTCTAGCGCTCTGCGACATCTAATCGCCACAAAACTTGGTCCTCCCACAATCCATCAGGGAGTTGACACTCCCTCATCACATAGCATCATACAAAGGATTATTTTACCGCGTGGAATTCTTCCTTGTATTTCCTCTCGGGGTTTCCCTCATGAAAGAACGTAACTACATTCCAATGTTGCCTGATTTTTCTTCGCAAATTGCATTCTTACTGAGAGAATCTTGGGCATTTCTAACTGAAATGTTCCTCTGATCTCATGCAAAAATCAGACGAATGTTTGACAAAAATTGCAAAGGTACATTCTTGTAAAAAATTAAATTTTCTGAGTCACCTTTGCAACCTTGAAAATGAGTTACGTTCCTTTGTCCAGGAAAGGAAATTTTTTCCTTCCACGTGTTCCATAACTGACTTTAATATTCGTGAGCTTTTTATCCCCTAAATGAAAGAAAAGTAGCTCTCTTAGTCATGCATTTCGATAATTTCCCCTATTCCTTCGTTTCGAGTCAGAAAAAATTGAGGAATTATATAGCCCATCATTTTTCTTATCCCCATTTTTTTTTCCAATCCTGATTTAAATTGTAAATACTCGGAGAGAAATTGATGTGGCGAGGGAGGGAGGAGAAGGAATTGTCGGAGCAACATTAAACACAGGAGAATTAAATTCAGCTCCTGCGCAGCGAACAAATTTGAGTCGATTTAGCCGAATGGAGAAAGGGGCGAGAGCAGTGGAGAATATCAAGAGAGATTTTTTAAGTTATGCGTGGGAGCCAGATCCTTCATCCCTCCTTCTTATTATTATCCTTATTAATTCTATTCAAGTTCTATTAAATTACTCGCGCTCGGAAATGCCTCTAAGCGTGTACCCACTTAGTCTGAATTATTCAAAGGAGGAAGATTATTAATGAAAAGCGCCACGCGGGGGAGACCAAGGCCGAGGTGGAAACTGAGTATGACGCAGAGGTGAGATGGACATCTCGCTAGGTTCAGCTCACTTTTCTTCCCCGCTTCCATTTTTTGGCCGCCCTCTTTTTATAAGCATATCCATTGTCAGCGCCTCGTTAACCGGGGAGAACTTCATTCAAAACTATTCTTATTATTCATTGTTTTCTTTTAAGGCGGCACTGAAAAAAAATCTCGGTTTATTTACTAAGAAAAAGGTAAAATTACCAAGAATTCAGGGTTCTATTTGATCCCAGTTTTTTCTTGGTAAAATTACCTTTTAAGGAATTGGTAATTTTACCGAGAAATATCGGTAAAATTATTTAACTTTCTCGGTGATTTTACTGGGCCATGGTAAAAACGCCAATATTTTTTATCGACTGTGGTAGAATTACCGAGATAAAATGGCAAAGTTACCGGGAATTGATTACCAATAGAAGTGGTGTTCTTACCTGAAAAAAAACAGTAAAAATACCTGTTTTTAGGTAAGCTTACCAGTCTGTCTTGGTAAAATTACCAATCATTGGGAGAAAAAGTGAGATGGTAAAAGTACCAACGGACCTTGGTAAAAACGCCGAGAATTTTTTTTTCAGTGGGTTCTTCAGCAAATTCACAGGGGGAAAAAACACGGTTACCTTAGTAGTGATGTCACACGGGATTCCACGGTGGTAGAACCGTGTATTTTGGCGAGACTATTAATTTATTGATGAGCATAGTAGCATAACCATGCTCATTGTAGCATAACCATGCTCATTGTAGCATTTTTGTGCTCACAGTAATATAACAGTGAAGTGCACGAAGGTTGGATGGAACGACTCATTGGCGTGGCGTGCTTTTCGATCCATCGATATTTCCCCATTTAAAGCTGCGGTAAATAATCGATTATTAAGGTGTTCGCTGCGAACACCCTGTTTATCGATAATTTTCCATAGGTTTAAGTGGCAGATCAATCGATGTATCGCAATTCACGCCACGCCACTGGAACGACTCCTCTTACGAAATGTTCACCCGTGCCGTCTTATCGTTTATGGAACGGAAAGCTTAAAAAACGCAAATTTCTCACGCAGATTGTAAAG
The DNA here is from genome assembly GCF_918797505.1 of Bemisia tabaci. Classification (NCBI taxonomy): domain Eukaryota; kingdom Metazoa; phylum Arthropoda; class Insecta; order Hemiptera; family Aleyrodidae; genus Bemisia; species Bemisia tabaci. The sequence goes on from NC_092799.1 coordinate 27,057,266, forward strand.
TTAGGCTTGTATCTCGGACTTTCCCGATGTGCTCATTGTGTTCTCAAGCAATATCCCACAAGACATAACTCTTCTTTTTGCTGTAGCTGAAGTTTGCAACAGGCTCATTGATGGATCGACTTATCAAATCAGCTCTAAAGAGCGATGAAGATCCACCTCAAAAAAAATGGACCGCGTTAAACAGAAAGGAACCAAGCCACATCAGCTATTGCCAAATTTAATTGGGCAATTTAATTTTCTACATGAAAATGGTTGTACAGATTTTCGTGCAAATTTCAGTGAATTTTCTCTATAATACGAAGCAAATTTCTTAAAATTTTCAAAGATATCCGCACAACCGCTTTCTCATAAAAAATTAAATTGATCAGTTAAATTTGACAATAGCTGATGTGGCTTGGTTCCTTTCTGTTTAACGCGGTCCACATAGAATCCTTCAAAAAATTCTCTTAGAAGGAAAAATCATTTCTGCAGTTAACCTAAATGTACAATGTTTAATTTTGTGATTGAAATTAGACGCATATAAAGGTAATACACAATCTGTCCCTGCAGGACTAACGATGTTTGCTTTGTTTGTTTCAGGTAATTATTTTTTGAGCTCGGTACCAGTTACAAGACTCCTTCAGTAAGTCTTCATCATTACTCTAATATCTTAACCAGAATTTCACGTAGAACACGATTCGCGCAACGAAAATTACCGAAACCAACTTCTAACGGAGATATTAACATTTTTATTTCACATTGGTTACGAGGAATTCGAACTGCCCGCTCACAAGAAACTCAAAGCTCTACGTGAGTCAAATTGCGCCCTACAACGGTTTCAGCAAGCTTCTTAATCGACCAATATTCATTTCCCACCATGTGTTTTTCAAACTATAAGTAATTTGCTATAGCTGAACCAAAGTGTCAAGATTGAGGTTGCCAGATTTTTTAATTGCAGAGACGTTTATGATAACGTTTAGCGCGCGATGTAAATCACATAGAGCATTGAATATTTTCATGAGTGGATGGTTTGAATTCACGCACCAAGAATCATTAAATATCTTCAGAAGGAGTTGCTTTCTGTAATTTTCGTTGTGCGCATCGTGTTTTACGTGAAATTTTGGTGAAGAAGAATGTATCAGAATGCTGAAATTCGTACCTTGTCTACACGGAGAAAAAAAAACTCGTGCGTGGGACCCGAAGTTCAGGTCATATGGATCTCTGAAGTTTTTGGATTGAGCATCTGTCTGAACACTTTAGGTCTAGCTGCCGAGGTTCGGATCATACATCTGAAACTTCACTTCTTACATCTGAAGTACCTCAGATGTGAGAGCCGAAGTTTTTCGGATGTGAGAACCAAAGTTTTTTGGATGTGAAAACCGAAGTACTTCAGATGTAAGAACTAAAGTTTCAGATGTGTGATCCAAACCTAAGCAGCTGGACCTAAAGTGTTCAGATGCTCAATCCAAAAACTTAAGAGATCCATATGATCTAAACTTCGGGTCCAACGCACGAAGTTTTTTTCTCCGTGTAGTGGTCCATTTTTGGCCAGCCTGCTTTAGTAGACACTCTGGTTTTTTTCTCGTTGTTTTAACGCGAAATTTTTCTCCATTTGGAGCCGGGGTGGCGGGTGGGGTGTCATGTTGCGAGGGTCGTCGCGTGGATGCATCGAAGAGAGGAACATAGTGCTATTCCGTGTAATCGTGTAGTGCTCTTTTGTGCGGAGCTACGGAGCAATTACGGCGCGTGGTCAAGAATGTGTCGTGAATTATGCTCCATTAATTGGCCATTATTTCGCCGGGTCGGGGCTCTTCCCGGCCTGGGCCAACCAACGGCGAACCTCATCCCGCTCCCGTATTCATAATGCGAATTCCCCGACATCCTCATCGGGGTTCGCCGCACAGTGGATCGAGTCAACAGGAGAGGTCGGACAAACATTGGAAACTTTAAACGCTTATAACTCCGTTTATACAAAACTTTGAGGTTCTGAAAGTGGTTCTATTGGGTTCTTTGTATAATTTTCTTTCATTAGCAACCTTTGAAATTTAAAATGTGACGAAGTAAACATAAAAATTTGCAGTATTAGTTGAAAAAGTCATGTTCGACCTCTCCAATTGACTCGATCTACTGTGCGCCGCTCGTTTAGCGCGAACCTTCGTCGCGACTCGCTCCACTATATATAGATATCTTCGACATCTTTGTGGGTTCAATATTCTTGCACTCGGGGGTCCTTCCTGACCACTACGCAGCCCATCGTCCCATTGGCGCTCAAATTTCCTAAAATTAAACACGAGTTTTCAGGAGAACTTGTGAATAATTTCCGTTCAATTTTTCAAAGAATTTTCTTCGCAATTAGATCTAAATTACCTGAAATCTTCCGTTCGATCGATATTTGTAAAACTTGGTATCACGGGGTAGTTTCTGGCTGATAAACACTCACGTCCCTTAGAAAATTTTATTTTATTAAAAGAAATTTGGCAACATCATATTATTTACAAGCTGTTATTTTTGCAGCATGGCTACCTATAGTGCACCGAAAAGGATAAAGAGCCTAGAAAGTTCTACCCACCGAATTTTTAGAAATAGTGTGATTAGTGTGTATGATGTCAGGATTAAGGCGCCTTCAATTCGAGTGACACTTCCCGCTTTGCCGTCAAGCTGGTTTAGTTGCGTGACCTAACTTAACCCAACCTGACTCTATTCCGCTCGATCCCCGAGCTTTGCGACTGATCAAAATAATAAAAATATGACATATTCATGTACACCAAAGACAAAAGTTGTTCCAAACGTTCCGGAATCACTTTTATGTATTATTTTCTAAAGGAAACTCGCCAAACCGTGGAAGTTCTCCATGAATTTTTGTCACTTTGTAGGTTTCGTAGGTAAATGCTACCTCCGCTTCTGCGCATCGATCGATTTTTGTGATTCTTGGTAACAGGTGGTAGTTTTCAATGGAAAACTCGAATTTTGAGTACAATTTCCGAAATCCGAAAATCCAAGATGGCATTCTGTAGCCTAGAATGCTTTCTCAGCTCCTGTTCAATCGATTTAGAGTTCTCCTTACCTTCGATGAATTCCTTCGAGTTTTGAGGGAAAGTTTACATTTTTGAAGGTTGCTGCCGTGTGAAGGAAGAACGCCGTATGAACATTCGAGAGTTGCCTAATGTCTTCCAATAAAATGTTTATTTTTGAGGAGAGTTATGAATATTTTCCCTAAAAATTTTCAGATAACTTAGATCTAATTACGAAGAAAATTGTATAAAAATTGAATGGAAAATATTCACTAATTTTCCTGAAAATTCGCATTTAATTGAAGGAAATTTGGCAACTGACAAAAGTTTATACGGCGTTCCTCCATAGCACGGCAGAATGAAGGTAGTTCTCGTCCTTACGCAAAAAAACCAGGTTTGTTTCATGTGGTGGTTAAAAGTGGAATTAATTTGTGTGACTGAAGGGACTTCACGTCAATTAAAGATGGAAAAGAATCAAGCGTGCTGCGTGCCATGCAAAACCAATCAATATCCAATTCACTGCAATTAAAACCATTCATAAAACTGTGATCGTGGTCGTAAACAGATGGCGGCAAAATCAGTTGCCCGACCTTGATTAATCCTCGCTTCAAGGGTAATCGCATTCGCGGAAAATCGGTATAGAATGTTTCAAAGGGAAATTCGAGGAAATGTTCGATGGGTTTCGTCGGGATGAAAACACGGAAAATGGGACAAATCATCCGATATGGGGTTGAGATGAAGGAATTTCTTTACGTGTTTTGTGAAGGGCAAGCGCAAGCTATCCTTCACGTTAACAATCAACGCTCATAAGTTTTTTTAATGAAAAACGCTCGGCCGGTTGCGATTTTCTATTTTTACGCCCTTTTGTAGATAATGAAGTAAGAATAGCATCTCGTGAAAAAGTGCACTTATCGCAGGGTTGCCACAGTCAAAATTCAAGCATTTTTTAAACATTTGATTCAATTCATTAAATACGCTGATCTTTTAAATCAAATAAGTGTCGATTCATTTGCGCGAAAGACCAGGAAATCTCGTCTAAAATATCAGGAAAAATCAGAAAAATATCAGGATAATTCAATATTAAATTTTAGTCGACACCCTGATCGACGGCCTCTGTCTTTTCCGTACAGAACCGTAAACTTGAATGTTTCCCATCCTTTCACTTTTCATCTACAGAAATTTTCAGTCACCCGATAAGTCACCAACAACCCACTAAGGAGTTAAGAAAGAGGAAACTCAAAGAAGTTGGAGACCCTGTATAGGCTCGCAAGTCTCAAGATAGCAGTAGAAAACCTCCCTCTCCCACAAAAATGAACTTTTCTTCAGCTCATTTAGCGAGTATAATTCTTCGCGCACGCAGCAGTGGCAGCCCGAGTACAGCTGGGAATAAAACATTCTTCGAGGAAATTAATGGTGTAAATCAAGTTTATGAGAGCCTATCTAAAAGCTGCGGTGGAGGGGGCGGAATAACGTAAATAACGGGTTTTCCGGTCATTTAAAACCCTCAAATTCCTCGAATCGGAACCGCCGACAGCCGCCAAGCCGAAGCGATAGTACCCTCCCTCCCACTATTGCCCAGGCTCAACTTATCTTCACGATTTCGGAAGTTCGCAGGAAAGGAAGATGAAAGCTCATTTCGTAGATTCCAATTCTATCATTCCAGTTTTCAGCGTACTTTTTTTTCACGGTGTTTACAGGTCTCGAAATTTGGGAACCGGAAGGGAATTCCCTCAGCGGCCCGATTATTGAAATTGATAGACAAAGCGATGGACAAAGAAGACATAGGGATTATGGAGCTATCCTATTGGTTGAAATGGTTGGTTCTTATAGACTAAGGGAGAAAATGATGGACTAACTATCGGGTCCCTCGTGGGTTGCCGTCGCTTGGTCTATTATCTACCTACTTTGTCCATTGTAACCACTCACTTCCACCAATAGGATCCCTCCAAATCCCTTTTTTCTTCTTTGTCTATGGCTTTGTCTATCAATTTCAATAATCGGCCCGCAGGTCAGAAACACGGAAAGAAAGAGGTAGGGGTTGTTGGATGATAGGCGCATTTCTAATTAACTGTGGTAGTAACGCAAAATTACTTTTCTCTGTCGAGGGAATAGTTTTCTCTCCCGAGAGAATAATTTTCTCTCCCGGGACAATAGTTCCCTCTCCCGGAACAATAGTTTCCTCTCCCGGGACAATAGTTTCCTCTCCCAAAAGAATAGGTTTCTCTCTCAACAGAATAGTTTTCACTCCCGAGAGAATAGTTTCCTCTCCCGAGAGAAAAGGTTTCTCTCTCAACAGAATAGTTTTCTCTCCCGAGATAATAGTTTATTGTGGTACTTCCACCGTTAATTGGAAATGCCCATATCAGCCAACAAACTGGGGTAGTGCCACAATCTCAGGGTATAACTCCTAACTCTTTTTTCTCCGTGAAAATCAGGGAAAAGTCAGGGAAAATGTATGAAAAACTGATAAGAAAAATCTTCGAACCTTAAATCTTTAAGACATCCTCCTTGTTGTTCGAGAACCTCTCTCTCTCCGCTCTAATGACCCCTGTACTCCTAGGGCTCCTAACTCTTTTTTCTCCGTGAAAATCAGGGAAAAATAAGGGAAAATTTAAGAAAAACTGATAAGAAAAATCTTCGAACCTTAAATCTTTAAGACATCCTCCTTGTTGTTCGAGAACCTCTCTCTCTCCGCTCTAATGACCCCTGTACTCCGAAGGCTCATGAGCTCTAAGAACTCACGCCATTATTTGCCGTTTGCCCTTATAATTTCCCTACGGGTACGACCGCACTCTCACGCTTCGCTGTATAAACCCGAGTACGGAGCCATGGTAAATGGATCGGAGCGGGTGAAACCCCCCCCCCCCCCTCCCCGCTGGAAAACGGGGCAAGGAGGGTGTGTACAAGTCACAAGCCGGGGAAACTTTCGGCTGCGGGCGCGGCAAACAAAGAGGTTGATAAACTGCGATCGGAGTCGATTCAAGAATGGAAACTTGATGTAGACCCGAATTAATATTGACTGCCCGCCAGCGGGGCCGCTTAAGATTTAATTAAAAATCGCCTCGTTACTCGCAGCAGCGCAGACGGCGGGGAACGGCGGGAAAGCGCGCGGGAATCGATTTTCCGGAAGAAAAATATTTCCGCCGAGTGTGTGTCAAGATCAACGACTTCTCGAACAATTCTCCCTCGCTAAAGAAAAACACCCTACGAACATTCGAATATTGCCGAATCTCCTCTGATGAAATATTAATTTTTGCGGGAAGCTGTGAATATTTTCCCTTGAACGTTTCATAATACTTCAGATAAAATTCCGATTAAAATTCTCTCCAAGACGAAAGAAAAAGTATCCACTGGGTTTCCCTGAAAATTCGTATTTTATCCAATAAAATATGGTAACGTTTGGAAGGCTCATACGGTGTTCTACCTTAGCACGACCGAATGGGGAGGAAAGTTAGCTTTACGCACGAGTGTGAAACCCGGTCCTGTCTCTCGTCGCGCAGTGAGACGAGTTCACGAAAGGAACGAACAAGGAATCAGTGGCGTGGCGAGATATATCGATTAATTTGTCATTTGAACTAATGGAAAAAGATCGATAATCAGGGTGTTTGCGATGAGCACCTTATTAATCGATTCTTTACCATAGCTTCAAAATGGGGAAATATCGATAGTCGATCATTCACGCCTCGCTTCTGGACATGATTCGGGAGCTTTGAAAGCCCATATCTTCGTTAATTGTTTTTTTCTTTTTTTTTTCTTTAAAGCGACCTTTATTATCAGAGAACAAAAGAATACTTAAGTAATTACAAAGACTACAAGTAATTACAATACATAAGTTGACAATATTGAAAAAAAAATACATAGCGTAAAAGTCCAAAAGTAAATTCATCGGTTGACTCATAAAATTTCGAGAGGCGGACCCAGTAATTTGGCAACACCGGATTTCCTCCATTTAAACCTATGCTAAATCATCGATTTCTGTCGGAGCTTTTGGCCCCTCCAAGGTTCGATACATGTCCATAGGTTTAAATGGAGAGAAGGCAATGTTGCCAATTTGCTAGATCCGCCGCCAACGAAAATTTTCTCTCCTTAAAATCATAGCATGTCGGAATAAACATCAAAATTTTCAGTTTTAATAAAAAAATTTCATTTACGCTCTTTTTCTAATGACTCGTTCTCACTGTGCGTCTGAGGTTTTCGCTCTCACGAAATTTAGAGATCCCGTTCGTTCTACCTGATCTTCATCGTGCGTAAATCTATTTCCCTCCCTCTGTTAATTTCTTCATTCTATCCCTTCTTCTCCATCCGCTGCCGCGCTTGGAAAGTTTACTCCTCTGTTTCTCAGAATTTATTTTTTGATAACGGTAATTAACTTAGACGCAGGCCTCTCACCGAAAGGTTCCTTAGGCGTGCTAAGAAAAAAGCCGTATGAGCCTTCAGGCGTTGCCAGATCCCCTTCAATAAAAATCGAATAAACTGGAAGTTTTTTTAATGCTTTGCTTCAAATTTTTCAGACGATTTTGTTCGCAATTTGATGTAAAATACCTGAAAATTTCAAGGAAAAGTATGAGTAACTTTCCCAAGAAATAGATGATTAATCCGGGGATATTTGGCAACTCTCAAATGTTCATACGGCGTTTTTCCTTAGCAGGGTAGCGTAGACGGCGTCTATGCCGCTGTTGAATCAACACCCGACGAAAAACGCGCACAGCGCTTTTTGAAGTGGATATTTTCTTTTGAGATAGAGACTCTCTTAACAACACTTTTCATTGCCAGCGCTAGCTATTGTCATCGTTCAATATGTTTTTTGGATATTTATCAATAACAACAAGGTCCAAATTGGCTAAGTGTCGGTTGAACGGTTGTTTTACCCTTTGATTTTCGTTTTATTCCACTTTACCGCCAGAGGACCCTCAAATGTCAAAAACTCGATGATTGGAAAAACATCGAACGAGAAAAACGAATTTTGTACGCTACGAGTGTATGTCATGTATAATTTGTTTGTTGAATTCTGTTATCACTGCTCGATTTCACACTAATACGAGTTATTCACCAAAGGGGAAGATGTTATCTTCGGGCCTTGTCCACACGGCCCCACTTTGGACAAACTAGTTCCATGAACTTTTGGTTCCAGGAACAAGTTATAGCTGAGGGTTATAGTTCAGGTTCCTGTAACAGGTTCCTAGAAAAAGTTCTCCCAAATTTCCTCGAATCACGCTTTTGTGGACGGGACCTAGCATCTTCTCTGTTTTACTTCAATTTTTATTGTATGTAACACGAGATCCCACCTAGTCGAATAATGGTATCATAATTAAATTACATACTCAAACAGGACGCATACAAATACGAGTTCTTTTACCCAACGAGAAGTGTGCCCTAGTGTCATATCAGTTTGCCTTTAATTTATAGTGTAGGCAACACGAGCTCTTACGTGGTCGAATAGTGGTATCATTATAAAATGGCACGCTTTTTGGGGACTTACACGAATAAGAGCTTTTTACTAAACGGGAAGAGGTCAATTTTTCTAACTGAACGTTTGAGAAATTTGAACAAACGAATTTTTCAATTTGAAATCCATTTTCAAATTTTTCATTTCAAATTATGACGTGTTCCTCACTGTATACGACGAGGAATCAAGGAATGGCCACTCCTTCGACCATTACAACTTCAGTCCCTTATTTCACGCACATTCTACTTTGAAAACTTACCCCAAAATGTCTCGCAAATTTAAACAGATCTTTTCCTCTCTTTTTAATTTCATTTTTAAGCGAGATTAAATTGCACAGTTTGACGATAACGTCCCTTGTCTGGAATGCTGTAGTTTATTAAAGCGAAAGTAACAGGGGCTCGCCGAAAGAGCTTAAACTTGCAAACTTATCGTCAGACCTTGTGAGGATCAACTATTGCTTGAGCGAAACCCGGCGGAACAAAATTCCTAATCGAATTAATTATCATCACAGCGTGAGAGCCCCTGTGCGGCGCAATCTTGTCAACTCCTTTTTCTTCATCCACCGCTGTATTGTTGACGTTTTTGTTGATTCAGTAACCTCTCACAAAATTTAAATTCTGTTCAAACAGCGTTGATGCGTGATTTTGGTAACGCTTCGCGGGGTTATCCTAAAAAAATTCGATCTATAGAAAACCGTCAGGTCTAATTCGTCAAATATTTTGGCAGTGGTGTCGATTAGTGTTGCTAATTGATGAAAAAGAGAGGTGCGAAATTTCTGAAAACTTAATAAAATTAAATATCATTAAATTTGTAAAACCTCTGCAGTAGGCTGATTATACCATGAACTGCATAGAAACCGTAAAATCTTAATATACACGTTTTGAAATTAAAAATACCTTACGTTAAATTTCGAAGTTTCCCATCGAATACTCGGTTAATTGCTGCAGGCTCCACGCGCAACCTTCGAAAAATCCTTGTAATTTTACTTTTTATTAAAGTTCTTTTCTGTGATAGCTCAATGGCACTATTGCGACAAATTTATATAGTTTTACGGCTAATCGTGTGTAATTTTCGAGAGAAAGCATTTTGTAAGTAGCAAGGTTGGCAACAAGTGCGGTTGGTGATAACCAGTTGATAACCGTCAAAAGTTGGCAATGACTCCCCTCCCACCCTCAAAAACCAAAACAACGCACCGTCATTGTAAGTTCTTAAGCCCCTCTATAGGGCCCAGTGGCCATAATCTCCCTATTAAGGTGCTTTATTGCCAAGAGACCAAGTGGAAGGTAGAGTACCTTTGTAGGGAGAGTATGGACCACTTGAAAATTTGGTAGTTAGGTTTGATCAGGTCATGTAGCTTTTAGGGCCCAAAATGGCAGCCACCGATGAACTCGAATTATCCATTGGTACGAATTCAAACTTCGAGAGTAGGTACAATGATTAAACATTATAAAACTTTGATTCTGTATAAATTTTCTCAGTTTTGAAGTCTCAATCCCTAAAAACGCTTGTTTTTAATGCGCCGTCGGCTCCATTGATGAATCTTTCAAATGCGTAGGTTGGCAGCGGCACTTTTCTAGCGATTTTCGTTTCTCACGTTGTCGCCGTATCGGGCCCTAAGAGCTACATAAATCGAGTCGTCCATACTCTCCCTATAAAGGTACTCTAGTGGGAGGTCTCTCTCTTTGCCTCTGAGTAGAACTTCCCAGGGAGGATCGGAAGTTAAGATAAAGATAAAATGGACTATCAAACGGAACTAAGCGCCAATTTGAGTTCCTTTTGAGGAATTTAGAATCCCGGATAGCGCGTTCTGTCAAACGGACCTAAGCGCCATGGAAAAGCATTGCGAGTATAGGACGGAATAAGCCGGACGCCCGATTCCGCCGCCAATCCAAGCCCCCCTCTACCTTCCTCACCCTATGGCGCTTAGGTTCGTTTGATAGAAATACGTCCAAATGGAGATGTTGCATGTGTGAAGAATTTGCGATTTGACCATTGTTTCTCATGTAAACGTTTGCGAGAAACACGATGGTGCCACTGGTTTTCTCTGAAATCATCTCCCAAGCTCAAAAACAGCTCTCAAAGTGAGGCCAAAATGGAGAGGATATCCTACGCTATCCTGAGAGTCTACCTCTACATCAAGACAAACTCTCCATGCAAAGATAGGGAGCAAATACATTGACAGGGCTGCCACTTTATTTGGGGACTCCAAAACTGAAAACATGGCATCACTGCTAATGTATTTGCTCCCTATCTTTGCATGGAGAGTTTGTCTTGATGTAGAGGTGGACTCTCGGGGTAGGGTGGGATATCCCCTCCATTTTGGCCTCAACTTGAGAGCTTTTTTTGAGCTTGGGAGATGATTTCAGAGAAAACCAGAGGAACCATCGTGTTTCTCGCCAACTTTTACATCAGAATCAATGGTCAAATCGCAAATCCCTCACTTATGCAACATCTTCATTCGCTGAAGGGACTGAGATGACGAGCGGCAACGCGGTATCGTTTGATATGAAACTCGATCAGGGAGGTTCGTTAAACGCTCGATTCAATATACGCACGGCTCCCAACCGCGCCAGACGCCAGCCCCAGCCCCGAGCACGAGGTGCAATAAAGCGATGCACTATGATTTATTAAACTCATTTCGCCAACATACTCCGTGACGAGGGGCCGATCCTATGTTTGCTCCCTGACATTTCCTTGAGCGCTCCAATAATTCTTCCGCAGACAAATGCCATGAATGAATTCGCAAATGTTTGTCCAACTAGCTTCAAATATTTTTCGCCAGCTCCACGCCTCATTTCTGCTCATTTCGCGTCCCTCTCCGCCACGCTCACCGGGCCTACCCTTCCTTCGTCTTGGGACGTGGTCCGGAAGCTCCTCAACACGGTTAAAAATTTCCGTATCTTTGGTTGCTGTGGACCGAGCTAATTTTTCTCCGCAACAAATCAGGATTTGAAAAAATTATGAAATCAGGATTTAGCAGTCAAAAATCAGGAAAAAATAGGATTTTCCAAAATGAAAAAAAAAAACTAGACACCCTGTGAAATCAGGATTTCATCAGGGTTTTCCGAAATGAAAAAAAAACTACACTGGAAAAAAAAACACATTTGATCTAGAGTCCAGACCGCTCTTGAAAACACCGACAAGAAAAAGGAATCTTGATTCAATCAGATTCGAGCTTAAATCAAAAGGAAACCCGCTCAAATTAAGAGGCTTGATTCTTGATTTAAGCTTAAATCTGATTGAATCAAGAGTATTTTTTCTTGTCGATGTCTTTAAGAGTCTGGACTCTAGATCCAATGTGTTTTTTTTCCAGTGTAGACACGCTGTACACTGTACAGGTACTCAATGTGAAATATGCTCTTTTATATCAACAGTCTGGCAAAGCGGCGCGGTCCGTCGCGAGCAACAATAAGCGAGGAAAGAGAGCGTTATTTTTATCGAGTTTCCCGCAAAAATCGTCGCTCCTCCGACGTAAGCTCGTAAACGTATTCTAAGGTGAAACCTGTTGTCCATGTAACTCAATGCCTTCCACAGCTCACAAAAATTGATGATAGCGGAGCGACGAAGTGTCTCATCGATTCATGCCGTTAACGATTTTCGAACGTGGGAAGAATGCACGGGAGCCTCACTCCGGATTGGAGACGCTTCGTCGCGGCGCGGCGCGACGGGACGCAACAGTTCTGTCACGTGACAGGGATCCCCGCTTCATGCCAAATTTCCTTTCGAGACCCACTGGAAAAAAACACATTGGATCTAGAGTCCGGACTCTTTAAAACATCGACAAGAAAAAATACTCTTGATTCAATCGGATTTGTGCTTGAATCAAAAGGAAATCCGCTTAAATTAAGAGGCTTGGTTCTTGATTTAAGCTAGATTCTGATTAAATCAAGAGTACTTTTTCTTGTCGATGTTTTTAAGAGTCTGGACTCTAGATCCAATGTGTTTTTTTTTTTCCAGTGAGACCGAGAAACCAATAGGTAAGAAGGATTTCGATAGCTCGACGTCGAGCGATCGAAATCCTCCTCGCCAATTGGTGTCTCACTTTCAACGTGCGCTTGTAACTCGCAGGTGTATCCTCTGCTGTTTTTTGAATTGGTAATTTCGAAAAAGTCTTCAAAATTTTGACAAATTGAGCTTTTACGGAAATGTATTCCTGATGGACATGCAAATCAACCCCTAAGTACTTGAGTACCTTTATAGACAGAGTATGGCCATTTCTGTGCCGGTTTTTCATTGGTCGCGAGAAAATAGGCTGACACGATGTTCGTACGGTCGTAAATAAACAAACAAGATGACTGTTATCAGCAAGCAAGTTTGAGGCTATGCATATCTTACATCCTCCTATATTAAAGACGAAAGGCGATTTATCTGTGTTTTTGATGTGTTTTTCATATTTTATTCGTAGATATGCTGGTTTAAATTGTTACTGCCGTATAGTTGAAATTTTTATCAAATTTTAGTTTCTTATCAATGTTACGATGAGTCGCCATCTTGTTTGATTATTTACGGCCGTAAGAGCATCATGAAGCCTAAAAAATCGTTGACCAATCAAAAAGTTAGGTTAACTGTGCCCCAATAAAATTCGAATCTGAGTATCGGCCAGAATTTCCACTGGAGAAAAAGTCTCTTGGATTCAGAGTCCACACCAGTGGCGTGACGCACTTTGTGATACATCGATTGATATGCCATAAAAACCTATGGAAAAGGATCGATAAACAGGGTGTTCGCAACGAACCCCTTCATAATCGATTTTTTACCACAGCTTCAAATGGGGAAATATTGACAATCGATCGTTCACGCCTCGCCACTGGCCCACACTCTCAATTTGACAAGGAAAAATAATCTCTATTCAGTAGGAGTTTTGCTTGTTTCGAGAGCCTAGCCTCTCAATTCAAGCGGATTTTATTTTGATTAAGCCAAAATCCGGTTAAATCAAGAGTATTTTTCTTGTCAAATTTTTTAAGATTCTGAACTCTGGATCCAAGAGACTCTTTCTTCCAGTGTTTCCTTCAAAAGATGACGGTGATTTCCAGTCAATGTAGACTTATTTGTAGTCAAGTGGCAACACGGCAGCGGGCGATGATGAAAAGCGAGCTTGATAGTGTGTGGGCAGAGGAAACTCGGTGAAAACACAATAACACCCCACTTTGGCCCGCCCGGCGAGCAATATTAAGAGACCGAGATGAAATAAGACCTGACCTTTGGGGGATGCCTCCCCCCTCCCGCCGTGAAAAGCTCTCCTCTCTTTTGTTTCCCGTTCGCAGATTTTGGAGTAATCAGGCAGCCCCGTCCGGAAAGATCTCCGACGCCCATCGCGCATGTCGAAATTAGCATCGCAGCAAGTCGATTGTTGAAATGTTGAATCTCTATCGAAAAATGATCGATAAATAGCATTGCGGAGATACGGCTTGATCGATCAAAGTTATTTGTAATAATACTGGAAAAAAACTACGGGTTATATAGACATACTGTCCGATCCGGGCTCGGAGGCCAGAAGTTTCGGGTGCTGGAGCCGTAGCTTCACCTCCGGGTGCTACGCCCAGAACGTTCGGCCTCTGGGCTCGGAACGCGGACGGTATGTCTCTATAGCCCGTAAGAACGGCTTCCGTGGCCGGACTTTTGCTTACTGGGATGAAATCTTTGAATTTAAGGTCATTATTTCTTCATCATTTTATTTTTCCGCGTTTTTTGGGACTTAACACTTTATTAAATAAAAACTGTTTTACCCATGCTCCTCAAATTTTCAAGTTATGCTCTTAATAGTATTTGAAAAAGAATTCTGTAAAACCATTGTCTCAAGCCACACAAGTTTTTCTGCTATGATACATCGTTTCCAAAAAATTTAGAATGGCGTTTACGGCGTTTCTGCGTTGCACGGCAGATTTTACCTCAAGCCGGGAACCAAAAACACTGGAAAAAAACACATTGGATCTAGAGTCCAGACTCTAAAAACATCGACAAGAAAAAATACTCATGATTTAATCAGATTTAAGCTTAAATCAAGAACCGAGCTTCTTAATTTGAGCGGATTTCCTTTTGATTTAAGCTTAAATCTGCTTGAATCAAGAGTCCTTTTTCCTGTCAATGTTTTCAAGAGTCTGGACTCTAGATCCAATGTGGTTTTTTTTTTTTTTTTTTTTTTTTTTTTTTCCAGTGAAGTAAAAGAGTCTTTTAATGATCATGACCAAGTCCCCGTCCCACGGCAGGTAAAGTGGGCTTTGAAGGGATTATTTCAGGCACTCGCCATCGCCGGAGGATCCGTCGTGCTAATAAGCCAGGAGGAAGCCTGTTTGCATGCTCGTCAACGGAGACGGCCGGAACCTAAGCCGATTACCCGGTGTTTACACAGGAATCCCGCTCATTTGCCTCGCTTTCGAGCCGACCGCAAAAAATCTTCACGCATTACGTCGGTATTAGCATTTATACGAGAAACAAGTTTTATCTACATCCACCTGATCGGCCGACCGGGGGCGGGGGCGGGACGCAGGGAGTCCCCGCGAATTGCCGGGACTCCCGGCCCTCAGAATCGGAGATGAGAGCTCCGCGGAGATAAGACACGTCGCGACTTCTCAAGAAAGTTATTTCTCTTTTAGCGCCCCGCGTAGCGCCGCACAGTGCCGCGGGGCGAAGGGAGGGCTCGAGCAGGGTGTCTACAAGTCCGGAATTTCTGGAAAGCCTGGAAATAGTCCTGTTTTTTTTTTAGGGCGCACAGTGAACACTGGAAAAAACCACATTGGATCTAGAGTCCAGACTCTGAAAAACATCGACAAGAAAAAGTACTCTTGATTCAATCAGAATCTAGCTTAAATCAGGAACCAAGCCTCTTAATTTAAGCGGATTTCGTTTTGATTCAAGCAAAAATCCGATTAAATCGAGAGTATTTTTTTCTTGTCAATGTTTTCAAGAGTCTGGACTCTAGATCCAATGGGTTTTTTTCCCAGTGAATCCAGTGAATCCAATTCCAGTTTAATTCCCATTCACTCCTACGGCTCGAGAATTAACGAGCACACCCCAGATTTCCTGCCCGCACAGAGTTCTGCTTGATACAAATACGTCCAGATGAACGGCTTGTTTGAAGAAAAGTATAATCGCCAACAGACAAGTTTCGAGAAAACATGAATTGTGGCCAGAGGGCTTCTTGGCTGGGTAAGGATCAAGGCCGTGGAATCCAGCGCATAGGTAACCAAAGGATGTTCAGTCAGTCATTAATTACGTAAGTGGCCAACAACACTTAGCCCGTTCAAGAGCCGCTAAAACACACGCGGTGTAAATAATTTACTCATCTGCATCTTGCGAAAAGCAGGCAATTTAGAACATCCATGTACACAACACCAGGCGAAATAAAAGATAGCTGCCCGTCAAGTTGCGTCTTTAATCCTGATTGGTGCTAACCCACTTGAATAGTGAGTATTTAACACTTCCAATAAAGTGTTATTTCGATTTTAATCGGAGAAACGACCGTGTTTCACTAATTCCAAAATTTAGGGAACCATGGAGGAATAAAATAAAGGAACAGAGATACATCGATTTCACCTTAATATAAACTCAAAATAGCAGTCGCGTTTGCAACAGCAGAAGAAGAATAAGGAAAACTTGTTTTCTGCAAGGTGCTAATGGCATAACATGATCTCCTCTTGAGTCAGACGATATGGGGAGCCCAGGATCGACCAAATTAGAAGCCCTCCGATGAAGAAAGGATTCCATTCTGAAACTCTTTCAAATCGAAAAAAAAAAAAATATGTTAAATTTTCTGTGAATCTAACATATGAAATGTTTATTTTCTGACTCATAGCAGGATTCTATACTGCATGCGGCGAAAAGTCCCCCGAAAGCCGGCTTCTTAGCCTTAGAAGTAGTTTTTTATAAAATGAAAAGAAAAGAAAATCAATTTCTGACACAATCAGACAACGTAGTAGTGAGTTTCAAAACATCTCACATCGTTGTTCGTCCCTCCCAATTTACTGTATAAATCTCTTGTCGTATCCGAGTTGAACGTATTTAAGCTGAAAGGAACTATGTTGCGCACAACCCCTATGCACATAGTCCCTTTCAGCATAAATACGTTCGGTTCATCATTATTTTCCGACTCTTTATAGCAATCTTGTTTTTGGCCGGAGTTACATCCGTCCTTTACTTTCCCTTCTCCTTTTTTTTATCAGTTCGGAGCTCAGCTTTTTAACTTGTCGACCAAAACAACCACCCAAGGTCCATAAATTAGACTCCCGCCCAGGCAGGGTTGCCACGGTCAGGGAAAACCGGGAAATGTCAGGGAATTTTAAAAGTCAGGGAAAATTTGTCAAGTCACCGTTATTTCCCCTCTAGATTGAGTTTGACGTTTCGAACAACGAATTTTGCCCGAAAACTATTTCAAATCATGTCTTTTTATGCATCTGGCATGTCCTCAATTTTCAGGGAATTTTACTAATCTGTGACAGAGAAATCAGGGAAACCTCAGGGAATTGAATTTCCTAAATTCTGCGGCAACCCTGCCCATGCGATATTTGATACGATCGGGTATCGTCACCATGCGACCTTATTTTCTTCAGCATGGTTAAAACGTTCCTCATATAATACAGTACGTTCTGCAGCTGCAGAGTTCAATTACGGAAAGTGAAGATTGCGAGAGAAAGAAATGCTTTTCAATTTTTCAAGAAAAATGAGTGACGTTTCTCGGTTTTTAGGAACAAATACAGACCAGTGGCCAACACTGGATCCCCTCCATTTAAAAGCACGTAAAACTATCGATTCCCAAAGAATTAGGCTGCTTCACCGAGAACCAATAAATCAGGATGGACTTAAATGGAGGGAGGCATTGATGCAAACTTTTAAGAATCGCAAAAGCATAGTAAATGGAGGGAAGCATTGATGCAAACTTTTGAGAATCGCAAAAGCATAGTAAATGGAGGGAAGCATTGATGCAAACTTTTGAGAATCGCAAAAGCATAGTAAATGGAGGGAAGCATTGATGCAAACTTTTGAGAATCGCAAAAGCATAGTAAATGGAGGGAATGCATTGAGATGCCGAAACTTGCAACTTTGAGAATCGCAAAAGCATAGTAAATGGAGGGAAGCATTGATGCAAACTTTTGAGAATCGCAAAAGCATAGTAAATGGAGGGAAGCATTGATGCAAACTTTTGAGAATCGCAAAAGCATAGTAAATGGAGGGAAGCATTGATGCAAACTTTTGAGAATCGCAAAAGCATAGTAAATGGAGGGAAGCATTGATGCAAACTTTTGAGAATCGCAAAAGCATAGTAAATGGAGGGAAGCATTGATGCAAACTTTTGAGAATCGCAAAAGCATAGTAAATGGAGGGAAGCATTGATGCAAACTTTTGAGAATCGCAAAAGCATAGTAAATGGAGGGAAGCATTGATGCAAACTTTTGAGAATCGCAAAAGCATAGTAAATGGAGGGAAGCATTGATGCAAACTTTTGAGAATCGCAAAAGCATAGCAAATTATGTTATACTCCATCATCTGCGTAGATACGTATCTTGTTTATTGTCCTTTGAAACGCGTGCAGTAATGACATCCGTGTCTCACATTCATACTGCCATCCTAAGGTAAAACGTCGTATGAGCCCTCAAGCGTTGCCAAATTTCCGTTGGTAAATCAAGAATTTTCGGGAAAATTTGTAAATATTTTTCCTCCAATTTTTCAGGTAATTCTGTTCGCAATTTCACCTAAAATTCTTGAAAATTTCTTGGAAAAATATGCCTAACTTCCCTAAAAAAATAAACATTTTATCGGAGGAAATTTGGCAACTCTCGAATGTTCATGCGGCGTTTTTCCTTAGCACGGCAGCATAACCAATGTGCGCGCAATACTTGTTGACAGATCGAATCTTTTTTACGGAGCTTTTAAAATGTCTATTTTAGCGTATTTTTCGAGATGTTTTGAAGTTGAGCCTCCCAAGCCAAATCAATTTCCTCCCAATAACTTTTGCCGCGATCCCTGAAATTTGGTCGAGATGACGTCGTGGTATACGGGATTTCTTTTTTCCATTTTTACAGAGGAAGGAGGAGAAAACCACGGGGCGCTGAAGCGCTCCGGTTATTCAAATGAAACAGAATTACAGCCGGGGGGAGGCAGAGCCTGTGCGGAGTGAAGGATGGGCCGAAGCGGTCCTGCCGATCTTGGAAAGAGACGTTTTGAAAAATGGTCGGAAACACCTCCTATTCCTTTCAGCGCGGAGAACAGAGAAAAAGGGCACTTGGTAAAGAGGCTTCCATGCCGGGCTTTTGGCGCCAACTTGAGCGTCAAATATTGACTCATTTAAATTAGTCGCGCTTCCCGCAACATCCCCCCCCGGGCCCCCCGGCTCAGGCCGATCCTCGACCGCAATTCCCGTGCCATCCATCCACCCATTCAGACTCAACACTCAACAGCCTGAGACTTATAGCACCCGCTCATATTTCAAAGCCGCTAAACTGTCTCTTCGCAACCTTCCGGGCACGCACCGGACTGGTTCTCCCTCCGCGAGAGTTCTGCTTTTTCGGAACTTTTGATTTGCCTCGTTCGCGCACGGTGAAAAAAACCTCTTGCGTGGGACCCGAAGTTTAGGTCATATGAATCTATGAAGTTTTCAGATTGAGCATCTGAACACTTGAGATCTAGCTGTCCAGGTTCGGATCACACATCTGAAACTTCAGTTCTTACATCTGGAGTACTTCAGATGTGAGAACCGAAGTTTTTTGGATGTGAGAACCGAAGTTCTTCGGATGTGAAAACCGAAGTACTTCAGACGTAAGAACTGAAGTTTCAGATGTGTGATCCAAACCTCAGCAGCTGGACTTTAAGTGTTCGAATGCTCAATCCGAAAACTTCAGAGATCCATATGACCTAAACTTCGGGTCCGACGCACGAAGTTTTTTTCTCCGTGCGGATTTCGATTCGTGAGAAAAGCTTGCGACCGCTCCACAGTGGATCAAGTCAACAGAGCATTTGCAGGTGTCTGAAATTTGATGAATTTCGTGTTAAAGTGGAAACTACTGGAGAAACTGAACACGAGGATATCCTTGGTTCATGAACTGAACAATTATTGGAGGAGATACAACAAAAGGATCTAATCTGCTAAAATACATGTGTTTAAATGGGAAATGCCGCCTGATGACGTCACTAGGCGGTGCATTTTCTCACTTTTAAATCTATTTTTATACTTTTTCCCATATCAGAAAAAAAATTATAAAAAATACTGTGAAATCAGCTCTTTCAGCACTTTCAGCTGAAGTAATAAAAAATTTGCATGCAAATTCTCCATTAGAGAGAGGTCGAACGTGAAATTTTGAACTATAACCGCAAATTTTGGTGTTCATTTCGCCATAGTTTAAATTCTAAGGGATGTTTCTGGAAGGAAATACCACAAGGAAACCACTGGCTCCACTTTTAGAACCTCAGGATTTTGCATATACGGAGTTGTACGTAAAATTTCGCTCTACGACGCACTCTGACTTTCCACGACACCCAAACGCCACGTATGCCTGTCCTCCTCTCAATAGATTCTGATTTTCTTGTTGCAGGTCGGCGACAAAGATGTAGCTGTGCAGCCTGTTTGCGACAAACGGAAAGCAACCGAAGATCCAGAAAATAAGGAGCTGAAAAGGGTGAGTCCCTGAACCGTATCTTCTTGTCTTTCCATTTTCTGCTCAAGCGCTAGCGTCTCTGGGCGCCAGGTCGTTTGTGCCCTTTTGGAGAGCTCGCGCTCACCATGACGGCAATCAAAGTTTAGAAAACCTGAGAGGAGACAAACTTTTTTAATTACCCTGTTGAGGGTATTAATTTACTTCCAGTTTCCTTGTGGTAGAGGCGTTTAACCCCTAGCAGAGTTTGGAGATTTGAGAAATATCAATTTATCGTATCCGAGGTGGTTTTTCCTCCATGACTCTTTAATTGTTTCATGCCTGCCCTCTTCCCCCTCCCTCAACCATGAAAATTCAATACTGCACGGCATGCTCCAATATTACGTATACTTTGTAGTAAATTACTTTCAAAATGTGCAAGAAAGAAGACGGTTTAATCATCGTTTGTGATTGTAGGCACTTCCCAGTCATTTTCATCTCTCACATCCCTCTTTCGTGTAAGTGTCTTGAAACTTCTAAATTTAACACGATTTTTCGGTTTTCGGTTACTCAAAAGTTGAGCAATCAGCCGATTTTACAAATATGAGTAATGATTGTGGCTCGGGCCATGCTTTAAGAAAATAAAACAATGTGCAAGAAGATGTGAGTCGCAACATGGGAAATAAAAACACATTTGATCTAGAGTCCAGACTCTTGAAAACATTGACAAGAAAAAATACTCTTGATTCAATCGGATTTTTGCTTGAATCAAAACGAAATCCGCTTAAATTAAGAGGCTTGGTTCTTGATTGAAGCTAGATTCTGATTGAATCAAGAGTACTTCTTCTTGTCGATGTTTTTAAGAGTCTGGACTCTAGATCCAATGTGTTTTTTTTTTTTCCAGTGTGCATTATGATGTGAGCCCTGTTATGCATACATTCTTATGGGTCTCAGAGCTCATGCCTGAATGGACATAGTTCCGTTTGGCAGAAATACGTCCATTTTATGAACGGGACCTTTTTAGCCCATAAAATTCTCGGCTCTCACACTCGGTGTGGATTTGTTAAAGCGAAGTGCAAAGGAGCCGTTAAAAATTCCTGTGGGTTTTGTCAGTTGCTTTCCACTCGGGGGAAGGAGCCGAAGAAAGGATAAGCGAAGAGTACTTGTTGCGTGGTCCTTTTTGTGGAGTACGGTACGGGGGAGGAATTGGCGCCACACTTATCACGAGCACGACCAATGGCACGGACTGATTGATCCCCATTCCCCCCGCGCCGAGGGGCTTTGTATCCGTTTCCGCCAGCGATTTGTCCGGGGTCTCCGTTTCTTTCTCCGTTTCAGCGCGAGCTTTAATACAGCTAATGAGCTTTTGGAAGCTTATTAATGGTAGACAGAGTTGAAAGCTCCCGGGTTGTTTCGTTGTGAATCAATGCCGAGTGGAGCGTTTGTGCGTTCTGTGTTCTCAGAATTCATTATCATAATTGCCCCGGCTCCTTTTCACGGCCCCGCGGATAAGGCTCCGCAGGGATGCCATGTTGGGATCCTCCGGTTGGACCGCGGAACACACCCGTAAGCAGCGTTCGGAACTCACCTTTGAGTTTTAGGAGTCATGTGGCGCATCAAGCCAGATTTTTAGGCGCCGTTGAAGATTTTTTTGGGACCCAATTGACTTTTTGCCTATATATTACGTGCTGTAGTAAGTAGCGAGTTAGTTACGAACTAGTAAGTAGCTGTAACTTGGGGAAGACAAAAGCACTAAGGATGAAATCTTGGAGAATAGAAAACGCTTTCACTTGTAGTGCTGGAAATTTCGAATAATCACCTAATATGAAAATTCAGATTTTTTGGGGGCAATTTTTAGGGGCCACGTTGGCGCAGTGCCTTCATTTTTTAGGTGCCATGGCCGATTTTTCAGGCGCATTTGGCGCGTTGGCGCCTGTGAGTTTCGAACACTGCCCGTAAGCGAATTTTATTTAGAGGTTCGGTACTACTTTCGTGCCCGAACCTCCGAGCTGTCATTCTATTTGAGTTCGGAACTTCCGATTCGATGACTGACGAATTGCAACGTTGGTGCGTGATTTTGGCACCACCTCGCGAGGTGGTTCTAAAAAGGTTTGACCTATCGAAAACCAACGGTTCTGATTGGTCGAATCTGGTAACAACGGTGTCCACTGGTGTTGGTGACTGATGAGACAACCCGGGACAGAACTTCCCAAAGAGGTTCGGAACTTTGAATAAAATTAGCTTCGTGAACATCGAAAAAATGACGTCATCACGGGATTCCTTGATTTTTTTCAAAGCTCTGGATTCATGTACACTAACAAACATTCCTAAGTTAAGAAAACTACCAAGGGAACTGAATATACCGAAGAAACCCTCGGTTCATAAATTGAACAATTATTGGAGGAGCTATGAAAAAATTATTTAATCTGCTAAAATGTAAGGGTTCAAATAGGAAATGCCGTCGGATGACGTCACTAAGTGGTGTATTTTCTCACTTTTAAATCAATTTTTATACTTTTTCCATATCAAAGAATTTTTAAAAAAAGTGCTTAAAGAGTCTCTAAGCACTCCCAGATGAAAGTATAAAGGAGGAGGGGGAGGTACACTGAAAGAAATATTTGTGTTCTTGGGCTACTTTTGGCTAATATAGGAAGAGAAGAACAAAAGTGAAAAAAAGAAAAAGAATAAAAAAGACAAAAAGAAGAAGAAGAAGAAAAGGGACAAAAAGAAATTGATTAAAATCAATACTCCAATATCCAGATTCCTCTCATGTCGACCCCATTTCTTTCTTTGTCATTATACCTGAATCCCTGGAGTTTGCCTGAGCTGAAAGTTGGTTCTGTAAATGCACTGCACGGGAGGGAGAGCTGCCCTCGGGGCTTTGGCCTCCGAGGCTGGCGAGACGGTCAGGGGATGATTTGGGTTTACGCTGTTTTTGACGTTAACATATGAGCATATGACACGGAATGAATTCGAATATGAAAGTACCTCGGGTCAAACTCTGCAAGGGACACCGTGGAATATACTTTGATTTCCCCCTTACGATACAACGCCATCTCCGAGAACTGAGACGACGATTCGTCGTTCCTCCCACGAAGAAACTTAACTGAATTTCGATGTTGCCACATTTCTTCTCCTGAATTTTATTTTGTCATAACCATGTACTAATTTAGAGGCTAGACAAACAGGGTCACGGCCCTAGTCAGAAGGTACAAGAAGAAGAAGAATAAGAATAAGGAGAAGAAGAAGAAGAAGATTTTTATTTTTACCAGGAGGAGAATCTAGGACATTTCTAACTGAAAATTTTAATTATTTTCCTCTGATCTTGCGCGAGAATCGGAAAACTTTGGAAAAAAATTGCACTGGTATATTCTTGTAAAAAATTGAATGGACCACCAGACAGGGTCTGAACTAGAAATTGACGTCACCTGAGTCCTCTTCAAAGTCTTTCATAGAAAACAAATCATATGACGGGAATGTCGGAAATCAACTCCTAAACGCGATTTTAGCAAATATTTTTAACACAGATCAAATAGAAGTTAGATTATAGAAATGACGTCATTATTATTTCTGCCATTCAACCAATGTTAATTGTAAACGCTTACATCTTGTTTAGGAGTTGATATTAATACTTCTCGTTGCAAGATTAGTTTTTTCCGTGGAATTTTGAAGAGAAAACATCTTGCGGAATAGGGGATTCTCTCGTCTTATGGGGATACGACTATTCGAACTTCCAAGTAACGTTGGGAAGTATAACCAGTCATTTGAAGGCCTTATAATTTCTTTTTATGTCTCTTTTCCTCTTCTTCTTCTTCTTCCTCTTCTTTTTGCCTCCTTGGTTCTTTTTCTTTTTGTCACTTTTGTTCTCTTTTTTATTTTGTCTCTTTCATTCTTATTTTCCTTATTGTCTCTTTTATTATTCTTCGTCTTTTTTCTTTCCAATCATTCTTTTTCTTTTGTTTCTTTTATTCTTATTTTTCCTTCGTCTCTTTTATTATTCTTTTTCCTTCGTCTCTTTTATTATTCTTTTGCTTTTTGTCTCTTTCATTCTTCGTTTTATTTTTCTCTCTTTTATTCTTCCGTGTCTTTTATTTTCTTGTACTTTTTCTCTATTGTAGTATTCTTTTTCTTTTTTCTCCTTTTTAAAAAACATCCTGGAACTAAATTCTTACGCTCTCTGAAAAATCCTTGACTAGCATTTTCGCTGAAAAAGCAAAACAGGATCATACATCTGCTCACAGCATGATGTCAGAGGGAACTCGTTTCTAGAACCAGCATGATTAATCCTTCGAAGAACCTCCATGAGTTCTTTCATTTTTTTTTTCCTTCCACGTCTAATGCATCATAATGATTGTATCTGAGACTAAAGACGATAAGCCACACGATAAATTTGAAAAAATAAGCGGGAATAACGTCGCGTTGTCCTTAACGGCACTGGACTCGCTTAGACTTACGCAAACGCGACTCTCTCGTTTTATGAGGATACAACTATTCGAACTTCCAAGTAACGTTGGGAAGTATACCCAGTCATTTGAAGGCGTTATAATTTTTTGAGTCCGCGCCTGAGCGCTGTCTCAAGATTTATTCAGGATCGTTTGACTCAATGATTAATTGTTTGAATATGAGTTTGATGATTATATGTTACGAGCACGTATGTAAATTGCAACGTTTCCAAATTTCCTTGCTCATTTCCTCATTGTTTACTCAATTTCGCCACCTTGGATGGAGTTGCGTTTCTTCGTACGGGAAACGAAAAATTTCGATAGTCCGATTTCAGACTTTAGTCTTTATTTGAGTATTTTCTGTACATACATTTCATGTATTTGAAACTAACGAGTTGAAGTTGTACGCACAAGTCAGCTTCCGAAATGTTTTCTTTTATTGATATTTTATTTGGAGCAAGTAAATGGGATAATATCCATAGTCTATGATCCATGTCTCGTCACACGCGCTGAAAGGAGACCTAAAGAGGTTGAAGAATGAAGACTCTGACCAATTATCCGTCGGTAGATTCCTGAAGAAATGCGTCAGTTCATCGATGTCACTCCCAATTAATGCGTTGATGTTTGCCTCCAAGATAGGTTCCGGACAAGCAACGCCGTCCCCAAAAACTATAGCCTTCAGCATTTGAAGCGTTCCAAAATTCGCTCTGACGGAACTTCGAGCCAGCTGAAAATAAGCGAAGGCCAGGGCTATAAGGAAGAACATCGTATGAACATTCGAACGCTGCCAAATTTCTCTCTGTAAAATATTTATTTTTGAGGAAAATTACGATTGTTTCCCCCCGGAATTTTCAGGTACTTTAGATCAAACTAAAGTCGCTGAAAATTGGATGAAAAGGATGCACAAGTCTCTTAAGAAATTCTTGTTTTATTGACGGAAATTTGGCAACATTCGGAGGATCATACGACGTTCTCCCTTAGCACGACAGAATTAAGCAGTTGTTTATCGACAGCTTTTCCCACTGAAGGGACACCTCCACCCGACACCCGACACTGAAAAGCCGCGCCGGATATAGGTATCGAATGACAGCAGGCAAACACAGCCTAGAGAGAAGGTAAACAAAATAATCTCTCCCTCGTTCCGGAGGGCACAGTTTCGAAAATTCTGCCAACCAACCTACGAAGCTAATGTTGGCAAGGTATTTTTAAAAGAACTTTAAGTATCACATTACTTCAATTTCTTGGTTTTATTTTGAACGCACTATTGCAGTTTTCCTAAATATATACCCCCTAAAAAACCTTTCATATTTCTTGAGGACCTAATGATATCTTTCGATGTATTATCATCTAGTACGTTTGAAGTTCCTTCTAAAATTCTCGCTCTTTTTTCCAGTATTGATTCCTAAGGTATAGGCTCTAACGGAAATAGAGCCATGCATCATTTCTGCGCATCCTGTAGACACGTTGAAGTATCAGTTCTATAAATAATAAATGCCTCCATTTACCTTCTGGACCCTTGAATAAGTAATGCGCTAACGATAAGTTCTTATTAGCCTCGACTTTTATGGCTTTTATTATCTTATCTAACTTTTTCGCATGAACCTTGAACGTCTCGCTCCTGAGGCGTGGGTGCCTCACGCAGACGATCGAGTATCGATATTTCCCTATTTGAAGCTTCGCTAAAGAATCGATTACTAAGGTGTTCGTTACGAACACCCTATGTATCGATCCTTTTACATAGGTTTATGGGGCAGATCGATCGATATATCGCACAGCACGCCACGCTACTGGCCTCACGTCAACTCCCCTCACTTTTTTATGAGGCGTGTAACCTCTTGACAACACGTCATAAAATACGACCATTCCAGTGTGTAATATCACAGGGACCGCGGATAACTTTTGATATTACTATATAAAAATATAATTTTTTTTGCGAGAGGAATGAAGCTTCTTTATTTTCCTACAATACCACGGAAAAAGTTGTCTACTCCCAGACGATAGAACATAACTACATATCGACGTCGCAAATATTTGCACTTTGAAACGTGTATTTTTCCCGGGAAACTTCTAGGCATTTCTATCTGGAAATTTCCCTGGGTTTTTCTCTAATCGGGCGCAAACATTGGAAAAAATTGGACTGAGACTGTTTAGTTATATTTTTGCGAACAATTGAATCACTAGTAAAAAAAACCTCTTGGGCCAATGCCGCGGTGCATTGACTTAAGAGTGCAGTTTCTTGTCGCCGGATTTAAGAGTCTTGAACTCTTGTTTCAAGCGGATTTTGCACTGATTCAAGCGGATTTTGCATTGAAACAAGAGTCTAGACTCTTGAATCCGGCGACAAGAAACTGCACCCTTGAACCAAGAGGTTTTTTTTACCAGTGATTGTTTGAGTGAATGTTGCATCACTGGAACGGAATTACCGAGAAATCGTCGGTTTCCTGAATATTTCCTAAAATTTTACCTAACAACAAAACTGCACCACAAGAAAAATTTGGAAGAAAATGATCAAAATTCACTATATTGGCCAAGAATATTCTATGATACGAGTCCGTTTCCTTTGATTTTGGTGAATGGAAATAATGATAGTCAGGATCATTGAAAAGCTGGCAGGCTGGCCGACAATTCGTCGTCCTTATGACGTAAATGTATCTCTATTTCTACATGAACCCCGAAAACAGTGGCGTAGCGTGAGTTGCGATATATCGATTGTTATGCCATTTAAACCTATGAAAAGGATCGATAAACAGGGTGTTCGCAGCGAACACCTTAATAATCGATTCTTTGCCATAGTTTTAAATGGCATAACAAACGATACATCGCAATTCACGCCACGCCACGGCCCGAAAAGCATTGAGTTGTACGAAAAATATGGCTCACGTGAAAATCCAGATACGCCCTTACGTAAGGGGGGGGGCGAATTATGACGTAAACAAGGAAGCTTCTAGAGCACGATTCGGGATTTCAGCGGAGGAGAAATCCGCCTAAATTACCCCAACTCCTCGACGGAGGAGACCGGATGACATGATTCCAGATGAGAGAAGACGCTCATTTTTCAAACCTACACATCTGCCCTCTGTCCGACTTCCGCTCAACGCACTCGGGCCACTCAAAATTCTGGGAAGTAAGTCCAGAAGATCGATCTTGGCGGAAAAATAAATATCCCTAAGCACTCCCGAGGTGGGAGACTACAGTCTCCACTCTCTGACCTTCATCTTATTTCTTCTCTCTTTTCCCATTTCTCCTAAGATTCTTTGACTTTCACTTGATTCTCGGGTAAAGATTCAGTATATCCATCGGAGGGAAAAAAATCAAAACTTGAGAATATTTAATTCCACATGAGCTGATGTCACACAAGCAAACCATGCTATTAATACATCAAAATCAAGTGTTGCGATTGACCCAAGCCATCAAAAAAGCCAATCACAACACCTGGCCCTGAAGATTTGATGGCTTCAAAAAACTGATTTTCTTTTGGTTTGAAGACAATACTTATAATGCGCCGAAAAGGCCATTTATTTTAAGCCGAGTAGGCAAGCTGTGAAAGCGAAAGTTTCCTCGTTGCGATACAAATTTTCCGTTTGCGACAGTCAGAAAAACACCTCAAAGTTTTTTTTTTACTTTTTAGTCGTGCGGCGAAGCCGTATAGACTCTAGGTTTCGCCGGAGGCTAAAAAGTGTCCACACTTTTAGGCTAAGTCCAAGAGGAGAATTTTCGAGGAACCAAGTAACATATGAGGTATTGATATCGGTGCATTTTGGCCCAATGGAGATGTTACATGTGCGAGGAATTTGCAATTTGACTGTTGATTCTTGTATAAAAGTTCGCGAGGAACACAATGGTGCCACTGGTTTTCTCTGAAATCATCTTCCATGCTCAAAAAAACCTCTCAAGTTGAGGCCAAAATGGAGGGGATATCCCACCCTACCCTGAGAGTCCACGTCTACATGAAGACAAACTCTCCATGCAAAGATAGGGAGCAAATACATTAGCAGGGTTGCCGTGTATTCAGTTTTGGAGTCCCCAGATAAATTGGTAGCCCTGTCAAAGTATTAGCTCCCTATCTTTGCATGGAGAATAGGTCTTGATCTAGGCTTTGACTCTCAGGGTAGGGTGGGATATTCCCTCCATTTTGGCCTCAACTTGAGTGCTTTTTTTTGAGCTTGGGAGATGATTTCAGAGAAAACCAGTGGCACCATCGTGTTTCTCGTGACTTTTTACACAAGATTCAACAGTCAAATCGCAAATTCCTCACACATGCAACATCTCCATTATGCCAAATGGAATTTCTGATCATTTAGCCATGGTTTGGTAGCGTTTAGCAATCAACTGTGACCATAATGTAAAGAACCCACACAGGTGCCTTTCGGCGGAATGTCGCCCTATGGCATTCTTTATCATCAAGTCACTGTTGAACATTTACTGTTAAGTAGCGTTTAGCAACCAAGTATAGCCAAAATTTCCAGAACTCATACCTCAGATGTTCAAAGAGTGTTAACATGTGTCGCCAAATGGAATTTCTGATCATTTAGCCATGGTTTGGTAGCGTTTAGCAATCAACTGTGACCATAATGTAAAGAACCCACACAGGTGCCTTTCGGCGGAATGTCGCCCTATGGCATTCTTTATCATCAAGTCACTGTTGAACATTTACTGTTAAGTAGCGTTTAGCAACCAAGTATAGCCAAAATTTCCAGAACTCATACCTCAGATGTTCAAAGAGTGTTAACATGTGTCGCCAAATGGAATTTCTGATCATTTAGCCATGGTTTGGTAGCTTTTAGCAATCAACTGTGACCATAATGTAAAGAACCCACACAGGTGCCTTTCGGCGGAATGTCGCCCTATGGCATTCTTTATCATCAAGTCACTGTTGAACATTTACTGTTAAGTAGCGTTTAGCAACCAAGTATAGCCAAAATTTCCAGAACTCATACCTCAGATGTTCAAAGAGTGTTAACATGTGTCGCCAAATGGAATTTCTGATCATTTAGCCATGGTTTGGTAGCGTTTAGCAATCAACTGTGACCATAATGTAAAGAACCCACACAGGTGCCTTTCGGCGGAATGTCGCCCTATGGCATTCTTTATCATCAAGTCACTGTTGAACATTTACTGTTAAGTAGCGTTTAGCAACCAAGTATAGCCAAAATTTCCAGAACTCATACCTCAGATGTTCAAAGAGTGTTAACATGTGTCGCCAAATGGAATTTCTGATCATTTAGCCATGGTTTGGTAGCGTTTAGCAATCAACTGTGACCATAATGTAAAGAACCCACACAGGTGCCTTTCGGCGGAATGTCGCCCTATGGCATTCTTTATCATCAAGTCACTGTTGAACATTTACTGTTAAGTAGCGTTTAGCAACCAAGTATAGCCAAAATTTCCAGAACTCATACCTCAGATGTTCAAAGAGTGTTAACATGTGTCGCCAAATGGAATTTCTGATCATTTAGCCATGGTTTGGTAGCGTTTAGCAATCAACTGTGACCATAATGTAAAGAACCCACACAGGTGCCTTTCGGCGGAATGTCGCCCTATGGCATTCTTTATCATCAAGTCACTGTTGAACATTTACTGTTAAGTAGCGTTTAGCAACCAAGTATAGCCAAAATTTCCAGAACTCATACCTCAGATGTTCAAAGAGTGTTAACATGTGTCGCCAAATGGAATTTCTGATCATTTAGCCATGGTTTGGTAGCGTTTAGCAATCAACTGTGACCATAATGTAAAGAACCCACACAGGTGCCTTTCGGCGGAATGTCGCCCTATGGCATTCTTTATCATCAAGTCACTGTTGAACATTTACTGTTAAGTAGCGTTTAGCAACCAAGTATAGCCAAAATTTCCAGAACTCATACCTCAGATGTTCAAAGAGTGTTAACATGTGTCGCCAAATGGAATTTCTGATCATTTAGCCATGGTTTGGTAGCTTTTAGCAATCAACTGTGACCATAATGTAAAGAACCCACACAGGTGCCTTTCGGCGGAATGTCGCCCTATGGCATTCTTTATCATCGAGTCACAGTTTAATAGCGTAAATAAGCAACCAATGGTGGCCAAAATGTCAAGACTCCAAACTGGTGCTTTTTGGCTGAATTTCGCCCAATAGGATCTTTGATGATTTATCAGTAATGGTTGATGTTTATGTTGATTAATTATTACTGTCTGAAAGTGAATCCTGTGGGAGAATATTATAGGGTTGGTTCAAACAAGTTTTAGAATTTTTTTCCTTAGCGCTAATGGACCCTAAGGGACAACTTCAATTCATCGAACTAAAAGTTTTCAATGTTCATAACCATTTTTTAACTGTCGGAACTCACTAGACCACATTATATTCATGATGAATTTAAAGAATATCGCTGTCAAAAGTTGAGTTCTCCTTCAATTTAGCACTTTTTGTCATTACCTTAAAGACCATACGGAAAGTGCTAAATCTACGGAAAACTCAACTTTTCACAGCGATATTCTTCAAATTTATCATGAATATAATGTGGTCTAGTGAGTTCTGACATTTAAAAATGGGTATGAACATTTAAGGCTTTATTTTCCTTGAATTTAAGTGGTTTTTCAGGGTCTACGGTAAGAAAAAAAGTCTAAAACACGTTAAAAGTTACTTGAACCTACCCTATAATGTTGAGCTATGACTTCAACTTTCATGAACCCTTACTTGTGCCTTTCAGCTTGATTTCGCTAAATGGAATTATTTATGATTGAAGTCGTGGTTGAGTTTACTATGCTGATAAAATATCATTGGAAAATTTAGGTTTCACCATCATAGTCTTCTACGAGGGCTGTCCCAAAAGAAACCGGACTTTTGTCATAGAAGGCGAACAGAGCGTCGTAATGAAGTTTTCTTGGGCTTGTTTGAAAGCTGATAAGCTACTGAAGATGCTTGTTTTTACAGAATGCAAACATTGGTCTTGGTAAGGAAACTACACGCTTTGGAATAAAGGAAAGTCAAACTCGAGTTTGGATTTTTGTCTTTATTTCAAGAAAAATTTAGATACAACTTAAAAAAAAAAACCAGGTTTTAAGTTAAAAACTTCGTTGCTCTCTTATTCAAATGCTTAAAAATAAGGAAATCAACATTTTAAGCAGCTTACCAAGTCATCACCTATCCCCTTCAAAATATTCGCCAGCTTTGTCGATGCATTTTTGCCACCGTTTCTTCAATCGGGAGAAACACTGTTGAAAATCCGCAGGTTTGAATGATCGCAATTCCTTCAAGGTGAAACCGTCAACCGAGAATATTACAATGGTGTTCTGAGACGATTACGCGAAAATGTCCGCAGAAAAAGGCCCGAGCTTTGGAGAGAGAATTCCTGGTTTCTGCATCACGATAACGCACCTGCCCAAGCATCCCTCCAAATTCGCGAATTTTGTGCAAAGAATGCCATGAGTGTCCTCCCTCATCCCCTCTATTCACCTGACCTGGCTCCGTGTGATTTTTTCTTCACGACTTAAATCTACCTTGAAAGGTCGACGTTTTCAAACCATTCCGGAAATTCAAGAGAACACCTTGAAGGAATTGCGATCATTCAAACCTGAGGATTTCCAACAGTGTTTCTCCCAATTGAAGAAACGGTGGCAAAAATGCATCGACAAAGCTGGCGAGTATTTTGAAGGGGATAGGTGATGACTTGGTAAGCTGCTTAAAATGTTGATTTCCTTATTTTTAAGCATTTGAATAAGATTGCAACGAAGTTTTTAACTTAAAACCTGGGTTTTTTTTAAAGTTGTATCTAAATTTTTCTTGAAATAAAGACAAAAATCGCAACTCGAGTTTGACTTTCCTTTATTCCAAAGCGTGTAGTTTCCTTACCAAGACCAATGTTTGCATTCTGTAAAAACAAGCATCTTCAGTAGCTTATCAGCTTTCAAACAAGCCCAAGAAAACTTCATTACGACGCTCGGTTCGCCTTCTATGACAAAAGTCCGGTTTCTTTTGGGACAGCCCTCGTAAAAATAACCATCAGCATTACTGCACCAACCAAAATCTAGCCCAAAAAAAAAAAATAGTTCGGCTGAAAAAGTGGGAGAAGTTGGGATGTGCAGTCTCAAAATAAAAATACCTAGCTGTGATTGGACATAGCTTTGCTTTCATTGAGACTTTCAAATTTTATGAATAAAAAACAGTACGCGTTTAGCAAAAACAGTTAGTTTTGTCCTTACCTGTAGACCATACAAAAAGAGCTAAATTGAAGGAGAACTTAGCTTTTGACAGCGATGCTCTTCAAATTTTTCATATACCTGTACAATGTGTTCTAGTGAGTTTGGATGGTAAAAAATGGTCAGGAACATTTAAAGCTTTATTTTCCATGAATGTAAGTTGTCGTTCAGGATAGATTCTGACGACTAGATCCTTACTAGAGTAAGGAAAGAAAGTCTAAAATTGTTAAAAGTCACAGAAAAACGCGAAAAAAGAAAAAAGTCGGAAAAGGAAGTCAAATTTACATAACAATTAAATTAACATAAAAATTTCGTAAAAAGTATTGGAAATTACGAACAAATGTATTTACGTAAAAACTGTATTAAAAAGAAAGTTAATTTTAATTAAGAAAAATAATCTTGGTAAATCAATTTCTCACGTAAATTTGACTCAAAATTCATTTAAAAAACAGGGCCGGATTTACCTACTTGCCGCCCATGGGCCGGATTTACCTACTTGCTGCCTATGGGCCACCTGTATTTTGCCGCCCCCTTCTCATTCGTTTCGAAACATCAATAAAAAACAACTTAATCGGCCCGAAACAGTAACAGAGAAACAACTTAAAACGGGACTAAGGACGCAAATAATAAAAAGAAACACATAAAATATAATAAGAAACCCGGGACGTTTCGCAGGGATCACACCCGCATTTTCAACCGGCAAAACAAGAAAAATTAAAAGAAAGGACACTATGCCCCTCACTACTAGCAAAAGTTCGCACGGAACTTTGCGTGAAAGTTAAGTTCCGTAAACCTATCTACATATGTGTGAACAAGGCCTTCCATTTGTAAGAAATGAAGGTAAAAATTATGCAAGAACAAACATAAATGTGGTTTAATAATTTTAACTTCCGCCGCCGCGCCGCGCTGACCGCACTGTGTTTGGCGCAATGCGTGAAGTATTCCTACAGTCTTGTAGGCGCTATGCGTTTCACGCCGACCGCCGCACAGTGGATTGAGTCAATTAGAGGGGTCGGACATGAAATTTTTGACAAGAACTGCAAATGTTGATGTTTATTTCGTCACATTTTAAAGTTCAAGGGGTGATACTGGAAGAAAATATCACGAGAAAACCAGTGGAACAGCTTGCAGAACATTAGATTCTTGTATAAACGGAGTTATGAGCGTTTTAAGTTCCCAAATTTTTTCCGACCTCTCTCATTGACTCGATTCACCGTGCGCCGCGCTGAGGGCTTCTCCTTTCTATCTCAAGTCCTCATCATCACTGCTGCACCGCTCCATGCCAAATTGCGTGTTTAGTTTCTCTCTTAACTCGACTAATTAAAGGTGCTGTCTCTTGTGTCACCGAAAGACGCTTTCTCGTTTGTAATTTTTTTTTTCTGAATCCGATTTTTTTTAAACCTACATTTTAAAAAAATGCAAAATTTGCCGCCCCCTGCGTTAAGAAATGAGAGAGAGATGCTGTACTCGATTATCTAATGCATCTGACGAGTTTTTCAATTCAAAAAGGAACGTATTACACTCCACAAATAAATCACGTTTGAAGCGCAAACCGGAAAAAACACGATTTGTCAAAAGTATTCATTAAGTATTGCACTTTCCACAGAAGCATATTGCACAAAAATGTCACTGTAACGACTTCCGGATATGGTTGCGACCAACTTAAGGCTCAAAATTTTGATTTGTTTGCTCCCTAAAAAAAATGGTCCATCTCTGTAACTGTGCTCACCAATACTGACGATCCCAGGGTCACATCGGCTGTCGTGGTCCCGGAGACATTTTTCAGGGTTGAAATCCTTCCTCTTATTTAATTGTTTTTTAAATAAACTTAGGCTAGGACACTATCCCTAAATAACAAACAGACCAATTTGGCTCCAATGCCTCGAGCTCTGCACGTGTAAACTTGAGTTTTTTGTTTTTATTACTCTCGCTTTTTATTACTTTCGTCGGTCTGCTCAGGGCCGAAGGGGGCCCTCCCTCCCCCCTTCCTCCTCTTACAGTCACGCTCCGGCGTGGCTGCAGCCGTTGCGCCGCGTCATTTTTGTGGGAACATTGATCAGCGTTTCGAGCCTTAAGGCTCAGTTCGGGTGCGATATTCTATCGTCTACGCGCCCAACCCCCCCCCCCCTCCCCCTCCCCTCCCAAAGACGCTCCGCGCCACCAGACTATCGATATTTTAGACCAAAATATTGTATCGATATTTCAACGTTGATATATCGTCCGTATCCATACATTTATCTCCAGAAATATCGAATCGATTTTTCTTTCTTTCTCCTGCTGAGTTGTGTATTTTACACCTCGGAAAATCGGAAATTATGGTCAATTTTTCATAGTTCGAATTTCGGATTTCGCTGGCCAGGTTGTACAGACCTACGTCACAGGGTAAACAAACCTCAAGATGCAAATACCTCCTTTTTTTCTCTATGTAGGTATAGGACTTTTCGCGTGGCTGCTCGACGGTTTGTTAATCTGTGGAGGTTAAGCTACATTCACGCGTCGCAAGCAACCTGGCGCGTCTGCTTCTTGCTACTGCGAGCGCGCCTTCATTTCCTCCTGCACGCAACAAGGACAACCGCGATGATAAAGAATTCCATTCGGCGAAATCGAGCCGAGAGCAGGCACCACGAGTATATACATATGGGTTATTTTAGTGATGGGTGGGATTTTATTTAAAATTCCTATGAATCCTAGGTATAGTATTTACTTTAGTAAACAATTATCATTTATTCCATCACTTCTTCGGATTATTTATTTTTAATCAATCTATATTCATGTGAAGTGTAGCTCATCTGCATTTTTCTTTCCCTGGAACCTAAATGTATATTATGAGTTTGAATCCATCAGAAACTAAGTCAGTCAAAATCAAATTTAACTACATACGAAGTGAAAACGATTTGTATTTCGCAAATCAAAGTGATAGTTAAAGCAACCAAACTGTGTCAGAAATGTTCCCAAATTACTAGGTAAGGCTTTTATCAGCTCATCATCTGATCCAATAATTTTAATTGTGGCATTTCATTCGGCATGTCGCCGCACGACTTCTATGATACTCAAAGTCTCACATATATAATTTGAAAGGGGGGGTCTGGGGGGGCGGCGCCCCCTCAGCAGGTAGCTTTTGCTACTTTTAACTCTATCCCAAGACGCGCTCACACGTCGCGTAGAGACACGAGCAAGTCGCAAATGGACCGTTTTCGCAAAACGGGAGACAACGCGATATTTTAAAACGGAGCACGTTTGATAGAGTGGCGTAATAATAAACTAGAGCCGAGGAGAACAAAGAGCGTTAGGTTGTGTGTCGCTAGGTACCTTCTGCCTGTGATGGATCACGGCCCCGCAGCCTGCACGACCACACGTCGGTTTTCAACTAAGTGAGAAACTACTCTTTGCACGCGCGCCGTTTGCAGAACTTCGGTCGAATCTCCTCTTCTTTCCTGTCTTACAACAGTTTCCGGCAATACGCTCGGTGACAGCTTCCTCGCGAAAATGCTATTACCCGAGCTTCAAATGTGATTTAGCGACTCGCTCGATCAAACAACTCGAGAACATCTTGACGGAGAGCTCAATGAATTTTGTACATTAAGTATTATCAGCAAGTTTTCGGTCAGGATACTCGCCGAAGGAGCGATGGATCAGTCTATATAACTTGTCCGGAACACCGTTGAACGAGAGGATAGTTTTTCGCCGAGTTTCCCTCGCGATTCGGACGATGGATTCCTATACTTTGTCGATCCCCAAACCACGGAACGTAACTCCATTTTAAGGTTGCAAACTTGAATCGAACAATTCAAAGTTTTACAGGAATAATGAAAAACAACTTAATCAGCCAAAATTCACACAATAAAATAACACCTTAATTTGGGGAAAAGGCTGAAAAAAAAGAGAGAGAGAGAGAGAGAGAAAAAAAAAAAACAACAACAACAACAACAACAACAACAAAGGATGATCAATAAACCCGGAACGGTCCAGAATATTAAATAATTAGAATACGAATCATGAAAATTTCCTCGATTCCCAATTTTAAGCTCTGAAGTTGGCTTGTTTCTCTTATAGAAACAATAAAATTTTGCTACTAGCAAGGAAGTAACAATGTTTTCCCCTAACATCACGAAACGGTGGGAATAGGGTTACAACTCTTTCTCTGAACCACGAACAGGGTGATTAGCGATCTGTAAACAGCAGTAACCTGTTGTTAGCCCTCAACAATCCCCGGAGCTTCACCGGCGCGAAGGATTGCGGTCGGCACTGGACGTTCCGAGTCAGGAAGGGATGAGTATGCCATTTTGGCTTCACCTCAGATATCGGAGCGATTCGGTCAAATTATCGATAACCTCTTTCATCCCTGCGTCCCCGTCGCACACCGGACCGAACCAGTGGAAGTCGTACAAAAGGAGAATTAGAAATAAGCGAATTTATTTTCGAAAATATGAAACGAAGGAGTTTAAGAGAGGTTGCTCCAGGGCGGCAAAATTCCATGAAAAATAATATCTTTCAATTTCACGTGAAATATTTCATGAAATTTCAAGTATTTATGAAACATATCGAAAAATACCGGTTCCTTTTCATGTTTCGCAAAATGTAAAAATTGTGACTTCCCCCTATTTTTGCATGTTTGAGTGCGGGTTGCTTACTCTAGCCCCTGAAAAATATGAATTATTTCACAGCCTCGTGTTTCATGAAATATTCCCCTGGAATTTCCAATCTTTCATTCCTTTCTTACGTTTCATGCCGCCCTGAGTGGTTCCATTGGTTTTTTTGTGAAATTATCCTTCAAGAACACCCTTTGAAATTGAATTTTTGACGGAATAAACATCAAAATTTAAAATTCTAACCAAAAATTTCATGTCCCGCCTCTTCTATTCGCTCGCTCTACTGTGCGTGGTGGCTTGGAGTGTGAGTCCCAGAGAAATTTGACCGCGGGCCCGGTCCAGCGAAGCGGCACGTGAATGAATGCAAGAGAAACATAGCGCTGACCGGGTTAAATGCTCCATTGGTTCTGTATCGAGGAACGAGGAATATTGATAGTGCTCGGTGAGATTAAGTTGAGTGCCGGGAGGATTCCATTCGACGAGTCACTCGATTCAGAGGGACGAAAATGATAAATCACCCTGCCAGCCCTCCCAGCGAAAATTCCCAGCTTCGAACCGAGCTATGGAGAAACGCCGTGTGAGAATTCGACGTCTTTAAAATTTTACTCATATCTGTAAAGTTTGTCCGTGTTTTTTCGTGGTTTTATCAGGGAATTTTTTCTATTTGAATTATGATTTGTTTTGAGGATGGCCTCTACGCAGATGGCCTCCAACGCAACTGTGCCAGCATGATTATATCAATAAAGCAAAATTCATAGCGAATGTCAAGAAGTCACGTTATTGTCCGAGCACATTGCGCCTTCAATTTAGGTCGTCGGCAATGTAACCAGCTCCAGAGCTCGAATAGTTATCTCACGAACGCCTTGCAAATCATTCATCATGCGGCATGCATATGGATGGTCGAAGTGCGAAACCGTGTATCCCTGTTTGCGACGTTGCAGATTGCCTATCATGCGTTATTTTTATTTATTAATTTTTTTTCCTTTGAAAATTTAGTCGGCGTAATTTCTTGAAATCTTCCTTGATTCTCAATTTTAAGCTCTAAAGTTGGCTTGTTTCTCTTATAGAAACAATAAAATTGGAGCGAAAATTTTTAAGAACAGTAATGGAGACATGTGGTTTACTCTTCGGCCATCAATAGGATCGTGTTATTGCGTTCGACTGATGCGCTCTCTATAGATCGTATTTACTCGTGACTCGATATATCGTTTGGTTCAAAACAATAGGACATAACCTCAAACAGAAATTCTATGATTTCAGTAGGAAAAGCTGAAAATAAGAAAATTCCTAACAAGTTCATTTTCTATTGCCATTAAATATTTGTAAGAATCAAAAATCTATCACTAGATATTCAATATTCAATTGACTTTTGAGGCTATGTTTACATGATAAAACAATCAATATCGATACAATCTCCCCTGTTTGATGTATCGAATACGATCCATTGTTTCAAGGCCGAGGCTACTTTTCGCATTTCTCAAGTGCTTGGACGGCTTTCCGCCTCAGCAAAGAAGTGGATTACTGCGCATTTTGGATTATGAGGTAGTAAAATTTAGCCCCTTCGCAACAGACGGAAAAGGCTTGAGGAGGTATCTAGCATCTGAGCCACACACACGTGCCGCCTTTAGTAGTTGGTAGCATTCCGTAAGTTTCGGGTAGGATTCGGGGAGTAGGACAAGGATAAGCTCATTAGCACCCTCTAGTTAAGGGATTCGCGCGGAGTTGATTGTTCCTTGCTCAAACATCATTTGACGAATTTGTGCCAAGTTTCCACGGCTCAGGCTCCCGGTGCTTCTCGTTGTTGCCAAGATGCGAATTCTTCTTTGACAAGGAAAAACGCCGTATGAACCATCTAAAGTTGCCAAATTTCCCTCAATAAAATGTTTATATTTAAGGAAAGTTACGCGGAGAAAAAAACCTCGTGCGTGGAACCCGAAGTTTAGGTCATACGGATCTCTGAAGTTTTCAGATTGAGCATCTGAACACTTTAGGTCTAGCTGTCGAGGTTCGGATCACACATCTGAAACTTCAGTTCATACATCTGAAGTACTTCAGATGTGAGAACCGAAGTTTCTCGGATGTGAGAACCGAAGTTTTTCGGATGTGAAAACCGAAGTACTTCAGATATAAGAAATGAAGTTTCAGATGTGTATGAATATTTTTCCTTAAAAATTTCAGGAATTTCAGGTGAAATTGCGAACAATATTATCTGAAAAATTTGAAGAAAAATATTTATCAGTTATTTTTTTTAGCTGATCGAGGGAACGAGAGTCGTGATAATAACTGCGCCAACGCTGCTATCTCCACGCCGAATTTTTAACCTTTTCATACCAGTTCAGTCACCTGAAGATGGGTGGCCTGCCCGAAATGGCCATTGTGCGTGAAGAATAATAGAGAAAGTAAGCCATCTAAGTATAATCGGTTTTTGAAAAAAATTTAATTTGTATATAAAAAAGTGTGCATAGTGCCGATAAAATGTTAGAAAAATTGTGCAGTATACTACAACATATTTGCAAGTTTACCAGGAAACTCCTGTTTTGGAAATGGAAATTTGGCAACGCCTGAAGGTTCTTACGGGGTTTTTCCTTAGCACGGCAGAATTCTTCATTCACATCACATCGTTCGCATTTACATCTGCCAAGAAAACAAGGCAGAAGGAAAGGAGAACGCATGAAGTTTAGGGAAATGGAGGCGTAAGCATATTAGTAATACATAATTTATTCACAGGCCACGCAGTATGGCTTCCCTCTGAAGGGACGATTCAGCACGGTTCATTTGCATGCCTGCTCTAACTGCAGGGTAATTACCCTCGGTTTCTGTACTAGGAATTATTGATACCTCAGGATTATGAATTTTGTCAGCTCTGAGCGACAAAATGGTTAATTCTGCTCTGATACAACGGCAAAATGCTATTCGGAGTACCTTAACTGTCGTGCTGAGAAAAAATACCATTTGAAAATTCGGATGTTAAATTTTCTCAAATGAAAGAATTATTCCTGAAGAAAGTTCACATTTTTCTCCTCAGAAATTTCAGATATTTCAGATTATACAAATAAATCCTAGTATAAATTGCGAATAAAATAACCGGAAAGATTCAAATGCAAATACTCACAAAGTTACACTAGAAAAAAACCACATTGGATCTAGAGTCCAGACTCTTAAAAACATCGATAAGAAAAAATCATCTTGATTCAATCAGATGTAAGCTTAAGACAAGAACCAAGCCTCTTAACTTGAGTGGATTTCCTTTTGATTTAAGCTTAAATCTGATTGAATCAAGAGTCCTTTTTCTTGTCAATGTTTTCAAGAGTCTGAACTCTAGATCCAATGTGTTTATTTTTCCAGTGTACCTGAAAATTTACATTTTATTGAAGGAAACTTGTCAACGCCTGAAAGTTCATACGGCGTTCCTCCGCAGCACGTCAATACAGAGTATTTTTACATTATTTTCATATCGCAATAATGACTTGCCCGTTCTGTGACGATATGCATCGTACAAGTCGTTTACCTGTGACGTCACACACTGACGTCGTCATCGTCACCGGAAACTGCAACTTTCCGTCTCCCACCCTCCCCCCCCCCCCAATCCCCTCTCCCCGTTGAATGCAGACTGTTTTCTCACAAATGAATAATGCAGCCGGCAAGAAAACAATAATGCTAGACGTAAAGAGCGTTGAGAATCAACAGCTGACTTTATTCTTAGCCGCCCCCCCCCCCATCCCGTTTTCGTTTTTCGCTCCGCCCCCTTTCACGCTTGCTTTCTCTCACCCCCCCCCCCCCCGTCCTCGTTTGTTATTTTTTCCGTTCCTTTGCGTCGCGTTTTCGTTTCCTGGATTTTAATCCGTTGCAACCGGATGTTGATATTCCTTGCTGCACGAGCGCTTTAGGTGTGAATGAAAGAGACGCGAGGGGTGCGGGTGGGGGTGGGGGTGAAAATTCGGGGGAGGTCTATTAGGCTTATGTTCTCTTTCCGCGGAGCTCCTTCGCTACATCGTTGCAGTCACGTATTTTGGATTAAGTTTAATGATCTTATCCTGCGAACGTAACGGAGAGAGGAGTTGTCGGAGCTAATGAGTTTTTTACGCCGCGTCCTCAGCTTTCATACATTTTAATGCGTTTCGTTTTGATCCGCTATTTATCACGCCTTTTTAAAGTCCTATCCCGTTCTGCTCCGAGTAGTTTTCAGCACACGTTGAAGTTCAGCAACACGGAAAAAAAAATTGCTGATTCAACAATTCAATTGCTAAAAACAGTGAGTGCAATGTTTCAACGCAGATTTTACAACAAAAAAATGCTTCTTTAACCACATTGTAAACTGATTTAACCACGGGGGTGGTTAAAGTAGCATTTTTTTGTTGTAAAATCGACATTAAAACATTACACTCACTGTTTTTAGCAATTGAATTGTTGAATCAGCAATTTAATTTTTTTCCGTGAAGCAGAATACAGGGAAACGAGCATACGCAGTGGCGATCTTTGAAAGGTGGCAACAGATCGTATTCAATACTGCCATGCTAAGGAAGAACGCCGTATGAGCCTTCAGGCGTTGCCTAATTTTCTCCCATAAAAAACGGATTCTCTGGTTAACTTATGAATATTTTTCTTCCAATTTTTCAGAGAATTTTGGTCGTATTTTGATCTGAAGCTCCTGAAAATTTCAAGGAAAAATATTCATAATTTTCCTCAAAAATAAACATTTTATCAAAGGAAATTTGGCAACTCTCGAATGTTCATACAGCGTTCTTCCTTAGCACGGCAGAATAGTGGTTCGATGTATTACAAGCGATTATAAGCGGTTCAATTCTATTCTTTGAAAGATAATTTAAATTGTGTTTCATCAATCGATTTATCGATCTGTTCTCTGGATTGTTCATAAAACCCCTACTTCAAATTTATCGTAAGGTCATTGAAACATGCTGTGCTTCTTTTGTGCGAAAATGAAACATTAGTCACGACACCGCTATTTTAGTTTTGATATTTCGAGCAGTAAGGCACCTGCAATTCGTCTTATGATAAAAAATATACCGCATAACTATTAGTAAACGGACTGGTTAATTTCTGTCAGAATCAAAACCTATTCAAACCAACAAACTTGCCAAAGGACGTGATTTTCTCAGATCCAGGCTCAGGGGACTGACGTAGCGTTTTTCATTTTAACGGGAGAGTAAATACACCCCCGTCAATAATTTTTTCCGAGGAAATCAAATAAAAAGTTAATATCTCCCAGTCACTTCTCTTTATTTGCACATCGTTGCGTGTTATGAAGACAAATTGGTTCGTGCTTCTTCTCTGGCGAGCGAGGGGCTTTCATGATGGAATTATGTTATCATTTAATTTATAATTTCCCGGAAATTGCAATTCATCTGAAAGCCAAGAAGAACCTCTCCCTTCAACAAGTAAACTTTTAGAACGTAAATCACTTTCTTCTTTTAAGTCTACTTTCAAATCGCCCTCTGGGAACGATTGATACAGTTGAGTTACACATTTTAATAGTCACTCTCATTTGCATTATTGTGGTTAGTTATCACTTAGTTTGTCGGAATGCATCAGTTGGTGGGCCATGGAACGGTTTTTTAAAGGTAATATTTCATAGATCTGCAAGAAAATACATACTGTAAAGCAGTTCTAGTTTTCATGCATAGAGTACATAGAGTTGTAATGTAAGTGGGAGAGCTGGCGTGACTTTTAAGCGTTTTCCAGGTCCCGAATTCCGAGACTCCTCTGTGATACGCCGGGTCACTTTTTCGATACTTAATTGATTGTCTTCGATACACGGGGACCCGGCCATCCGATGTAAACAAAGAAGGAATTACTACGTCTTCCACACCGCCATTTTGGATCGAACATGTATCGAAAAAGTGACCCAAACTCGGCGCACACCGGGCTCGGAACTCGTCGACCAAAACATGGTGCCAGATCTTCCATTTACATTACAACTCTATACTCTATGTTTTCTTGTCCGGATTGCTGTCGGCTTGCTACCTTGTGAAAAGCAAGGAGATGTCTTTTCTGCGGAAAGCACTTCCTGGCAACTTTGCAGTGAAATCTACACTTCACGCCCAAATTCCTGCTGACCCGATTTCACATGTGTTTGGAACCAGGCGTTGCGATTAAGAAATCCAAAGCGCCTTCAATTGTTTGAGCATGCAACCGCGACATCCCAAGAGCACGAATAGTTGCATCCAGGCGTTATGATTCACGAACTTCAATTCACAGGCTTCAATTCTTCGTGTATGCAACACAGATATTTGAACAACGGACGTTACGGTCCATATTCCTTACTTTGGATTTCTGAAATTGCAAGGATAATTGCACCAACCTCATGGTGAATGCAGATCGTAAAGTTCATTTATGCATGTTGTACTTACAACACGGAAATATGAACAATGGACGGCACAGTGAGTTTTTCGCAGATTGCATATCTGAATTTGCAGAGATATTGACGTCGCATTGCACCGACCCACGTCACTATGTAAAAAAATTGTAAAGTGCCACCGCCTTATCTCTCTGTGGGATCAATCAAATCCCTCCCACACTGGGAAAAAAACACATTGGATCTAGAGTCCAGACTCTTGAAAACATTGACAAGAAAAAGTACTCTTGATTCA
The DNA here is from genome assembly GCF_918797505.1 of Bemisia tabaci. Taxonomy (NCBI): domain Eukaryota; kingdom Metazoa; phylum Arthropoda; class Insecta; order Hemiptera; family Aleyrodidae; genus Bemisia; species Bemisia tabaci. Next base: position 27,101,074 of record NC_092799.1, read on the forward strand.
ATCGGATTTTTGCTTGCACGGAAAAAAAATTGCTGATTCAACAATTCAATTGCTAAAAACAGTGAGTGCAATGTTTCAACGCAGATTTTACAACAAAAAATGCTTCTTTAACCACATTGTTAACTAATTTAACCACGGGGGTGGTTAAAGTAGCATTTTTCGTTGTGAAAATCTGCGTTGAAATATTGCACTCACTGTTTTTAGCAATTGAATTGTTGAATCAGCAATTGTTTTTTTCCGTGTGAATCAAAACGAAATCCGCTCAAATCAAGAGGCTTGATTCTTGGTTTAAGCTAGATTCTGATTGAATCAAGAGTGCTTTTTCTTGTCGATGTTTTTAAGAGTCTGGACTCTAGATCCAATGTGTGTTTTTTTTCCCAGTGCAGGACGGCAAGGAGGTGCAACTAGCAATCTCTCTGTAGAATCAATCCAATCCTTTGTAAATTTGTGTGCAATTAAGTGTGCATAAAACACGGAGGTATGAACTCCGGACGTCATAGCCCGTTTTTCGTACATTGAATTCCTGCATTTGCAGGGATATTGACGTCACATTGCACCGACCCACGTCACGGTGTAAAAAAATTGTAAAGTGCCACCGTCTTATCTCTCTGCGGGATCAATCAAATCCATCCCAGGACGGCAAGGAGGTGCAAATAGCAATCTCTCTGTAGAATCAATCCAATCCTTTGTGAATTTGTGTGCAATTAAGTGTGCACTGGAAAAAAAGTCGCTTGGATCTAGAGTCCAGACTCTTGAAAACATTGACAAGAAAAAATACTCTTGATTCAATCGGATTTTTGCTTAAATTAAAAGGAAATCCGCTCAAATTAAGAGGCTTGGTTCTTGATTCAAGCAAAAATCCGATTGAATCAAGAGTATTTTTTCTTGTCGATGTTTTTAAGAGTCTGGACTCTAGATCCAAGCGGTTTTTTTTCCACTGTGCATAAAACACGGAAGTATGAACTCCGGACGCCATAGTCCGTTTTTCGTACATCGAATTCCTGCATTTGCAGGGATATTGACGTCACATTGCACCGACCCACCACCTTATCTCTCTGTGGAATCAATCAAATCCCTCCCGGGACGGCAAGGAGGTGCGACTAGCGATTCGGACAATGTAAACGGAAACATTTACGTTCGTCACTCCGGAACGTCATTTTCCCGGGGACCTCCTGCGTCGCGGCAGGCGGCCTTGTTAACGTTGCTCGTCACGTAGTTTGTTATGCGTGATTGAAGCCGACTCGGACCCGACTCGCGCCGTCTGGGAAATAAAATTTAATGAGCTCGCGAAGGGACAAGACGCCGGCGAAGATGCCGAGGGCCGGGAGACAAGGGCTGCGGCGGGCCAAAGGGCCGTGCTAAGGAAAAACGCCGTATGAACATTCCGGAGTTGCCAAATTTCCCTGGATAAAAAATGTATTTCGGAGGAAATTTATTCATATTTTACCTTGAAATTTTCAGATATTTTACCATGAAATTGCGAACAAAGTTGTTTAAAAATTTTGGGGGGAAAATATTCAAATTTTTCTCAGCAAATTCGGTTTTTAGTGAAGGAAATTTGGCAACGTCTAAAGGCTCATACGGCGTTTTTCCTTAGCACGGCAGCGCATCCGTATTTTGTATTCCTCGTTCCGGCCTACTTCCTGTCCGTCATCAACTTCGCAACGGTCAATTTTCGCCCCTGAGTCCGCTCGCCCCTCGCGACCGGGTTATCGAGTTATTAATGGTGACGTACCTCGGAAAAGAGCAGTATCTTCAGTTTGGAGTGAGCCTCGGAGCTCATAAGAGCACGTGCTAACCGTGGATCACGTCCGAATGGGTTGCCGCTCTTCTCTGTAGGATATGGACACAAATTTGCGCCGATTCACAGGGTGTTTCGGCTTCGAGGGTGAATCGTCCCGACGCAATCCCTTTCATACTGTGAGTCAAGACAACGTCCCTCATGAGTTCACAAGGCAATAAGATTCACAAATTGAACGTTTTTCGTAATTTCACCCATTTTCAAATTCATTTCTGCCATTCCTCGCATTCGTGGTTCTGTCGAACCCGAATTCACGTCCATCCAGATATAATCTTAGAAGTCGTGAAAATGTAATCTTTATTCCGTTTGTGACATCGTAAGGCCTGAAATACGGGAACCAATCAGGAATGGATTCACATTGTCTTGAACTCTCAGTATAAAGGGACTCTAGTCCGACAGCAATCCTGCCGCCCACGGGAGAAATTCCATGCAAGAATTTACATTTTTCTTTCGCATAAATAATTATACAACATATTTTTGCCAGTTTGAGTGCGTCTTAAAATGCCACGATGATCCTAAAAATGTAAACAATGAAGGCTTTTTTTCTTTTTTCTATAATGAAGTAGTTTGTCAGAAAAAAATCTAGAATGTAGTTACGGCTTTCTTAGTATGGAGTGCAGGATTAGCCTAAAATATATAGTGCATAAGTTTAGTAAAAAATCTCGGCAACTCAAACTCGTGAATCAAAGGAACTAGGAAGTAAGGAAACGCCGAATGACTCTTCGAATGAGTTCAAGATGTCATCTGGAGTGAAAGAATAATTGAAAACATGGCGAGATTCCGAGAATAAAGAACGAGATTTGCCCGTGAAAATCGCATCTCACATCGGTTTTGAATGTAATGCATTAACCGATTCCCGAATCGAATGCGATAATTTTTTCGTTGCCAAATCCTGCTCTTCCACCGATTGATTTCTCCAATTTTTTCCATGGCAAAGGATGCTGTAGACCTAGTTGCAAATACTCTAATTTACATTTTTCCCTCCTTTAAAAATTCGGTAATTCTTACCCAAACCCCTGTAATGCCTGTAATGAAGCCTGGAGCCTGTAATGAATTACCTGAAAGTAGTCCCGAAAATTATTAAGGCTCGTGGAAACTTTTATTGGGGCTATGAGGAAAGTCGTCTTCCATTTAAAACAGCCCAGAAATTGCGTTTATAGTCCGTTGGTTAGGTTGAAAACAAGAGACAGATAACGACCCTTTACAAGCGTCCTAGCAGTGATAGAAACTTTTTCATTCGGTCACGCAGCATTTCCTTATGAGCAGCCGTACAATCCTTTTTTCATTCTTGTTGGCTGGCAGGTTCGGTTCAGTCAGTGCACCAAAAAATATACCAAATATATGAGAAATTCAATGAAGATTTCCTAAGCGTTGCAGATTGACGAATTAATGCCTGCTTTAAAGTTGATTTCCTATGTTTCACTTTTTGCCTTATTTTTAAGGAGAAATCCCTTAACGTAATTGTAAATTCATCTTTTTCACGTTCGTCATTTTCTCTTACGCATCTTCGTATCCACACTGTCTGGTATAACAATCGCTGTGGAGCCACGGGATTTGTATGTTATTATAAAACTAACCTCACCTAACCTAACCCAACCTAACCTAATCTAACCTAACCTAACCGAACGATATTTTGGCCAAAATAGCCCTCTAACATAATTTAACCTAACCTAACCTATCCGACTATTTTTTGGGTCAAAAAATGCCTTCTTCCCGTCAATATTTTGGTTGTGGGGTCACGGAGAATGACCTCACAACCGTACGGAGCCCCCCCCCCCCCCCACAACCTGCAGGAGAACTTCTGCAGAGGCCCACAACCATAGATCAGACAATCCCCTTATGGAACCCTCACCCAAAATATGAGTTGTTAAATTGCATTTTTGCATAGTTCATGCCACACTTAACTATATTTTCTAGCATGTTTTCTAAACCTTTCGAATTTTGCGCCTCCTCGGCGTCGTTTTCCAACTTTCAGAGACCTCCTGAATCGCGGAAGCACTTATGGAACTGCCTGTATGCAGATATTGTCCACGTCTAGTCTGACTCAGAAACACTAATGAAGTTTGCTCGCGCAATCGTCTCTGCCTGTGTCCATAAGGCCATGGGTCCACGGCTCCGAAGCGTTCGCCTCCTGTCACTATCCTATGTTAAACTTGCATGTCTTCTTCCCTCTCGCATCTTCCTGTCCACAGTTGGACGCGCATTCAGGACGAAGGGAAGCGCCAAATAGACCTAACACAAGACGCGATACTCCCCAAGTCTGATTCGCAAGCCCCTTTAACGAGGTTACTGAATTTGGCCTTAAATTTCCTCCTCGCTCGTTTCCTTGCCCTCTGCAACATTTCCGGTTATTTACGTCCCATTTTCTTTTCAACCTCATTCTGCTTCCGTCCACACCTATTTTTTCCGCGCTTTTTGTTCGGGATCCGGACGGATTTTTAACCCTTTTTCGGGCGAGTGACCTGAGCGTTTTTCCCGTGGGTTTATTCGTGCAACCTTTCGGTAACCTTTTTCCATCTTCCCCCTGTTTTCTCTTGTTTATTGAGTGATCGCCTCTTTTTTTCGGCGTGATAAAAAAAGGGCGTGGAAACGCAAAGATTTGAGAAGAATTTATGTTTTGCCTCTTATTTTTATCCAAACTATATTTCAAACTTACTTACTTACTTACTTACTTACTTACTTACTTACTTACTTACTAACGGCGCTACAGCCCTGGGTGGGCTTTGGCCTCCATGACGATTCCCCTCCACATCCCTCTATCTTTGATTTTTTTACTCCATCCTTTTATTTGCATTTTCTTTTTCCAATGATCCATACTCGTTTGGTCGATTTCTCCGTTGATTCCATGTGTACCGAGGCATCGTTATGTTTTTCGTAGCTAGGGGTTTTTTACGTGGTAGGGTTGCTAGCCCTACGCACAACCCTCTTCCTTTACTTATGGGCTTGGGACCAGCTAGAAGTGAACATCTCAATCCTAGGCGGAGTTATATTTCACTGGAAGGGTCTTTTCTATCCCTTGCAATTTATGTAGACCTTAGTTTAATTTGCAATTCTTATCATCATTAATATAAACTTCGAAGGAGCAGACTTTCAGCGATTCTACCTTTTTCTATTTCACTCGTAAGTTGCCAGATTGTGCGATAAATGTGAAAATTTTACATGATGTGGATTGGAAAAGTGCCAAAAAAGCAACTTATCCGGCAACAATAAGTCCGTAGGTACAAGGGCTTCCTTGCTGGAACCCCATGATTTTAGCCGAAATGTCATTTAAACAATTGTTCTCCGTTTGAAGCATCAATAGTATACTAGGGGAAAGCTATTTTAAAATACTAAATTGTAAAAAGGATACAGCTGCTACAGAAACGGAAAAAGGAAATGAAAGGAACGATAATGAGGATATGATTACTAATATGCAATCAGAGAGAATAAAACAAAAACATCAAGAAATTTTTTATGCGATTGAAAAGTATAAGAAAAAAACACGAGTGGGCTCATTGCGATTTCGGAACTCGGACTATACAGCGTTGAGCGTATCGGTGGCGGTGGCGTACCCCTACGCCCCGATAATCTTCTTAAAAGGTAAAGATAAACTTTCCCTACTTCAAGCAAGTCAAATCGGGGAGGGATCCATGAGATTGTCGTTTTCCCGCCACCCGATGATGACGTCCCAGTCAAATGCGTTTTTGAAGAAATGATCGATCCCCACGTCGCTTCCAACCTCCACTCATCTATTCATGTGTACAAAAAAAGAATATGGCCGCTCCAGCACGGAATCATTTTTGCCCCCAGAGTCTCCAAAATGTATACATTTTATGATCAATAATGTCCAATCACAAGAAAAATGGCTCGCGAGCGAGCCGAATGTCACTCGCGTAGAAGTGATCGGGGTCCAGGGGCGCAGCCCCTTGCTGCCGTGACGGACGCGCAAAGCGCGTCCAGAACGGCTAGTAAAGAATAAAAAAAAAATGACTCTCTGATGTTATTCAAGGGCGTTTATTGATAATCATTATTTTTTTGGAGCAGACATTTTTTTTGCAGTAAATGGCCTCCTTTTATGGTTCACCCTCAAAAGTACTTATCTGCATAGGGAAAAAATGGTAGTATACTGTGTCTAAATCGAGCCAAAGTGGCTCCTTTTTTCAAAATTTAATTCAGTCAGCGTATGTAATGTCTCTAAAATGAGAGTCATCGGGGTATTTTAGGTCGCTAGGTTGTGTGAGAGATCATTCCGGCTTTATCTAAAAGTCAATTATGGAGGAGGAAAAAACGGACTCAAAGCCAAAAACAAACGAACGAGGCGAAACCGTCTCATCGCCCCGAGAGAGCAGTAAAAGGGAAAATCAGAAGAAAAAAGAAGTTTTCATCAATGCCGATTTTTTTTTGCGTTAATCGTACACGACCTCGCGAAGAAAATCCCAGCTAGGTCTTGAGCAGAAACAACACGGAAAAAATGAAATTGCTGATTTAACAATTCAATTGCGAAAAAAAGTGACCGCAATGTTTTAATGTAGATTTCACAACACAAAAATGCTACTTCAACCACACCCATGGTTGAATTAGCTTACAATAGTGGTTAAATTAGCATTTTTGTGTTGTAAAAGCTAACGTTGGAACATTGCAGTCACTTTTTTTTAGCAATTGAATTGTTGAACCAGCAAATTTAATTTTTTCCGTGAATGTCTTATGAAAACTTTGGAGAGTCGCTGCTTAGATTTGCCAAAAATGATGAACAATGACCAATTTTAGTATCCACAAACTGATTGCGATGGACGCACGGGTCCAACCCCCCAACGTGCGTTAAAAATTCAGCATAAAGCTGAAAATCTCAATACAGCGGGAAAAAGCTCACACACAAGCACAATTTTCCCTAAAAGAGATACGCTGTTTGGTGCAACACTAGTAACAACCATTCAGTAAGGCAACTGCAGACGCGTTTCGGTCTTATTGGGCCAATTTCCAGTGCAGCGCGGCCTCCTGAATTTCCTGCCACCAAGCTTTTTCCCCCCTGAACTGAGGTTTTCGCTGAATTTTTAACGCCTGTTGGCTAAAAATTCCAACAGACAAATTTACTATCGATTGATTTTTTCTGGTTTTAAAGGAGAGACAGCCACAACGTGAAGGTAGAGAGGACAATGAAGGCCAAATGAGTGTTCGGATGAAGGCAATGCGCCTGCAAATAATCGGGCTAGGCAGCCCAGTTCACACGGCAAGGCCGGCGCTATTACGACCGCTCTCAATATTTGCTTATCAGTGACCGCGGAACAATCGACTTTTTACGGTGGAATTCATCACGACGATGCATTCTGTGTCAGTCCGCGTGCGATTAATTGCCAAACACACGTAAATAAACTTCCGTGCCGATGGATGGGCTTTTTCGCGTGGAAAACGATACGGTGAGCCGTGCGCCTGGCCCGAAGCGCGCTAAGCAAAAACCACGGATCTCCGCAGGTTTTTCGTTGGAGATACGTTATTGTTGCTTAGCATAGAAAAAATTTCAATGATAAAGTAAAAAAACGCGGATCTCTATGGGATCTCCGTCGGAGTTACGTGTTTACAGCTCAGGAGGGTAGCACTCCCCCGGTGAATGCGATCTCCATATTCAGGAGCGGGAGCATATTTTCCGTATTTCTGAGGGTAATCGTTCGCCTCGTTATCGCCTCGCACCTCGCACCTCACGACACGCCGCGTTGCCGCTTACGCTTCAAAAATAGGAATTTTCCGATGAAATTTGTCGGGTTTTCACGCGAGATTCGGCAACGCAGCCGAGTATTGTGAGCCGCTTTACTGCTCAATCCCGGCAACGGATCCGGCCTTCACGATCCTCGCGATAGGTACGAATATCCGAATGGTGTTGCCGAACTGCGATTATTTTTTTTAGCCGTTCGGATCCGCGATGGTAAAATGGATTTACCAGAAAATTGGCGGGTGATGGAAAGATCTAAGGCTACTATTGGCTTCAACAGCACTGGAAAAAAAACACATTGGATCTAGAATCCAGACTCTTGAAAACATCGACAAGAAAAAATACTCTTGATTCAATCAGACTTTTGCTTTTATCAAAAGGAAATCCGCTCAAATTAAGAGGCTTGGTTCTTGATTTAAGCAAAAATCCGATCGAATCAAGAGTATTTTTTCTTGTCAATGTTTTTAAGAGTCTGGACTCTAGATCCAATGTGTTTTTTTTCCAGTGAGCCAATATTAGGTCGTAGTAGGCCCAATTAGGTACCTGAATTGAATCATTTTCTTGTCGTTTCAGATGCAAAATAATAGCACGGTGCAACTATTTATACGATTGAGGACAGGGCGCTTTTGGTCCAAAAATCGGTCATAAGTATGATGCGTTCCAGGAAAACTGATTTTCAGCGACAAATTTACCGGATACAACTATTTCTGCTCGAGGGATGTCCGTGTTGCGTGCATCAAAATTGCAGGCGCTCTGACTTTATTACCGACACAGCCTGGTTGCAACCACTGCCTCGCCACGAGCAGGAAAAATTGAAGGAGCATTTACTCAACATTAACGTCTGATAACAAATATTCTTACTCAAGCGATGCACTCACAATTACAACAATAATGGTGGCAGCCGATTTATTTTTGAAAATAGTGTATTTCTTTCGGAAAATACTCTAAAACGCTGTTGGAAAATGCGTCATGCGGATCACGCAAAAATCGCGTTTCAGAGTGTACTTCAAACAATTCTGATTTGCTCAGCTTGATTTTCGGGTACTTTCACTCGTGCGGATTTAGTTGACTGTTATACTCCCTTGATAACGAAGAGTGAACTAAGTGTCAAATTTTCTAAATCGAATCTCATCTAATCTCTTTCAGCTGAAATCACTGAAATAGAGCAGCAAAATTCTTCTTAACTGTATGAAAACGAGACATACGAGAAAGCCGCAAGTACTCAAAAAATGATGTAGTTTCAGCAGTGAGCGACATCATTCCTCCCGAGAGCCAATGAAAACAGTGCTTTCAAGTTCAGTGCCGCCCTCCTCTGTCAATTTCTAACCTGAAAATGTTTTTGTTATACTCGTATGTCCGAAATGCAACGACGAAAGCATGCAGAAGATGGTGCTTACGGCTGTCTCGCCGCACACTAGCCTAACATGAAAATGAATAATACACTTTCTATGTAATTATAATGAAATCAGTCGATTTTTAACCATCCAAAGGCTTTGTAGGAGTCTTTCGGGCGATTGGTGGCTATTTGACAAAGAACAGAGGCTTCTTTCGATAAAATTTTCCGCCCAGATGCTTCTGAGCCCGTTTTCTCAAGACTTCATTTTTGCACTTACTGTTCTCTTCGCTATCACGACAGTCTACGTGTGCTCAGCCCCATTTTAGATCCAAAAATGACTCTTTCAGATACCTACCTGCCCAGTGCTCCCATTTCCCGAAATTTACAAGATTTTACCGAATTTTTTCCGGAACTTTTGAAATCCCTGAAATGTTCCGGATCTTTTGCATTTTCCGGAACTTTCCGGAAATTTCGAAAAATTCTAAAAAGAATCCCGGAACTATTGACGGTCATGGAGTCGGAGAAATTGATACAAAAAAGAGTTGGATCCCGGAACTTTTGACGGAAATGAAATTGGAGCACTGTACCTGCCCTTCTCCGCCCGACACAATCGAGTGAAAACATCGCTTTTCCTCTCACCGCTCACCTGAGTAAGACGCTAGCTCAGGTGGCAACAGGGGTGCTAAGTCCGGATAGTAGCGCACACATGATATATTAAAATGAAGATGGGCTCGTTAGGGTCACGGTCCGGACTCTCTCCACATGCTCCCTCGCCGCTTAGCTCCACTCCACCGCAGCATCCCCCGAGGCGCTGTTGCCGAGTTTCGTCCGAAATCCTGGGTTCTCCGCCTACTCCCCGGGGAATCCTGCACAACTTGACAGCCATGCAACAGGCCCCTCGCATTTCGCATTATCAACTATGCATGCGTATCAGGGCAACATCCAAGCTCACGCATTGAGTGGATCAGGTGCGTATTTCCGATAGTGCCTCCTCGCGGCGCTCAGTGGAGCGAGCTATTGAGAAAAGTCGTGCATGATGCGGAAAATTTAAAAACTTGTCTTTGTCTATAATACGCAACGTATAGGTTTCATGGTTACTCCATCGGTTTTAGCGTAAAATTTCCCTTTAGGAGTATCCCAAAAAAATCATACTGTATAACGAAATAAACATCAAAATTCGCAGTTTTAGTGAAAACTGTTATGTCCACCCTTTTCGGAAGGATCGTATCACTGTGCGGTGGGTGAAATATGGATTTCAGCGCCCCCAAAGCCTCAGCACTATTATATTTTACTAAGGAAAAACGCGGTATAGAAATTCGAACGTTGCCAAATTTCTCCCCATAAAATTCGAATGGGCCTGTTGCAAACTTTTGCTAGAGCAAATATAAGAGTTGTTTCCTACAGATGATGCCTCAAAAATCACGATGGGCGCATTGGCAAAGTCTGAAATGCACTCATAACTTCACAATCTGCGTAAGAAATTTGCGTTCTTTTGAGCTTCCCGCTTCAAAAACGATACTACGGCACAGGTGAACATTTTGTTGGAGGAGTCGTTCCATCGTCGGCAATGTTCATCATGGCCGACGCTTCCGCAGTTCCGCGCGTAATTCGAGGTGAGTTCAGGGTCAATCAAGGCGGGCGAGGAAAATATGAACGTAAACACGCCGATTGTTATCTGGTCTAATGCTGTTCAGGTGTTATCTCGTCTCATTATACGTGTTTTGGCGAATTGGCGTCGGCCATGATGAATATTGCCGACGACAGAACGCCTCCTCTAACAAAATGTTCACCTGTGCCGTAGTATCGTTTTTGAAGCGGGAAGCTCAAAAAACCGCAAATTTCTTACGCAGATAGTGAAGTTATGAGTGCATTTCAGACTTTGCCAATGCGCTCATCGTGATTTTTGAGGCATTATCTATAAGAAACAAATCTTAGTTTTGATATAGCAAAAGTTTGCAACAGGCCCATTGTCCAGATAAATTGTGGATATTTTCACGTGTATAGTTAAGATGGATTTATTTGTAATTTAATCTAATGTATGAGTAAATTTTAGTTGAAGGTACGCATAAATTCTCTGAAAAACGCTCGCTTATTCCGCGACAAGTGTCGATCTTCAGGATTCGGATCTTTTGAGCTTGCAACTTGAAAGTCCGCGACAGCTCTCTCGGAGGTCAGAGACAAGCAGTCAATTTCAGAGCTGTCTTTTTCACGGGGCCAATGAAAGTTCATCAAAACAGGTTCTCTACGAACTCATAGCGTGAACTGTACATCAGTAGAGAGGGGTGAATGGTCGATTATCGATATTTTCCATTTTGAAACTATGGTGAAGAATCGATTATTAAGGTGTTCATTGCGAACACCCTGTTAATCGATCACTGGAAAGAAAAACACATTGGATATAGAGTCCAGACTCTTAAAAACATCGACAAGGAAAAATACTCTTGATTCAATCAGATTTAAGCTTAAATCAAGAACCAAGCCTCTTAATTTGAGCGGATTTCCTTTTGATTTAAGCTTAAATCTGATTGAATCAAGAGTCCTTTTTCTTATCAATGCTTTCAAGAGTCTGGACTCTAGATCCAATGTGTTTTTTTCCCAGTGATCCTTTGCCATAAGTTTAAATGGCAGATCGATCGATGTATCGTAAAGCACGCCACGCCACAGTTGCACACACATTGTAAGAATTAACTGCGCACGAGTGGAAAGAATTTAGCTGTGCTACCCATACTCAGCAATTGGTAAATTGACCAAAATTACAAACGCCTTCAAACGGCTGGTTATACTTCCCAACATGACCGGAGTGCTCGAATAGTTGCATCCATTTGAAACCCACAAGAACGGAGAAGTTCAAGCAGTGGGCAAGCCTTCAATGAACCACTCTGCCATGCATGTGGAAGAAAACCGCTGTATGAACATTCGGACCAGTGGCGTAGCGTGAACTGCGATGTATCGATTGTTCTGCCATTTAAACCTATGGTAAAAAATCGATCATTACGGCCCTGTTATCGATCCTTTCCCATAGGTTTAAATGGCATAACAATCGATACATCCCAAAGCACGCCACGCCACTGATTCGAACGTTGCCATATACATCATCTAATTTAATTTGAAGTTTATAGTCATATCATGAACAGTTTTCTTTGAATTTTCCAGAGAATATCATGAGTAATTTCACCGGCTTGTAGTGTATCAAGAAATTCCGATGGGAAATATCTCGTCGCGTTTTTATAAACAAATATTTTAAACGCAAAATTCGGCAACAGTGGATCGTTGATACGGCGTTTTTCCGCGGCGCGTCGGAAACGTAATTGGTTGTATATGGTTGTCTAGTTCGTCACGGGATCGCAGAGGGCGGCATGTGGTAACGTGGCGCATTTCATGCATAATAAAAATTCACTTCCTCGGTTTTTCGATCCTCTGGAGATAAGGTGGCCCGGATGTTACCCCGCCGACAGAATGGGAATTATTTTTGAACTTCAACCGCGAACGCCGAACCGGAGCCGGGAAACTCAACAGTGGCGTGGCGTGCTTTGCGATGTATCGATTGATCGGCCATTTAAACACGTGGAAAAGTATCGATGAACAGGGTGTTCGCAGCGAACACGTTAATAATCGATTGTTCATCACAGCTTCAAATAGGGAAATATCGATTGATCGCAGAGCACGCCACGCCACTGAAACGCGATCGCGAAACGTTGCATTGAATCCAATGTGTGGGATCAGGGTGAAAGGAATGTCATAGGTGCAGTTGTCACGTGGCCACCCTCGCCCCTCTCCAGTCTCGAAGCTCGCATCACCAGCCATCGATATTTTCTCGTATGGTGCTACGGCAAAGAATCGATCATGAAGGTGGCCTCGATAATCGATCCTATTCCATAGGTTCAAATGGCAGCTCGCAAAGCGCGACACGCATTTTCGGCGGCGATTCGGCAGCGCTCTATTCCGGTTCAATTTCATCGCGCCAGAGCTGACACAATGCGAGAAGGCACTTCATCTATGCTGCCGTGCGAACGAAAAACGTCGTATGAACCCTCAGGCGTTGCCAAATTCCGATTGATTAAACAGGAACTCCTGGGTAAATTTATAAATATTTTTCGTTCAATTTTACAGATAATGTTGTTCGCTGGACTTTTGGCGAAGGCCTGCAGGGATCTCGCGGAGAGAGCGCGTTCGTAATGAACGAGTGCGTGAAATAATGGGAGTTGAGGAAGATATTGTGCACGATATCAAAACCAGGCAGCTGGTTTGGTATGGACACGTGCGGAGAATGGCGGATAGTAGGTTGCTCAGAAAGGTATTTGATTGGGTTCCTCCCGGAAGAAGGCGGCGTGGACGTCCAGTAAAAGGTTGGCGGGAGGGAGTGGAGGGGCAGATCAGGCGGTGTAATCTGCCCGATGATTTGTGGGAAGATCGATTCCGATGGCGATTTGGAGTCGCAGAGCGCCCTAGTGCGCTGAGTTAGCGGCTTGATATGTATGTATGTTGTTCGCAATTTCACCTAAAGTTCCTGAAAATCTCAAGGAAAAATATTCATAGCTTTCCTCAAAAATGAACATTTTATCGGAGGAAATTTGGCAACCCTCGAATGTTTATACGGCGTTCTTCCATAGCACTGCAAACGTGTCTTTTGCATCGCGGAAACTATCATATCGCCCGGGGCACCCGTAACTACTCTCGAAGCGCGCGACTTAGAATTCCGCGCGTCGCTCTAACGATGAATCTTACCGTCGCTTGGCGGACGAAAGGGCGTAACTACAATTTGAGATGAGCCCGAAGAAGCGTTGAGTTTTATGGACAACAGGGCTCATCGTCGAGTGTAGTTACGCCCTCTTGTCAGGAAGGCGACGTTATGACTGTGGCGAGCTCCTTTCGCGTCGAAAATATTGCGGGAACATGTGTCGATTGGAAGGTCGAGGATATTTTTATAGTCCGTCGTTCGATCCACCGTCGGATATGATCGGACAGGCACAGGAAACGAGCAGTGGCGTGGCGTGAATCGCGATATCTCGATTGTTATGCCATTTAAACCTATGGAAAAGGATCGATAAACAGGATGTTCGCAGCGAACACCTTAATAATCGATTCTTTACCATAGGTTTAAATGGCATAACAATCAATATATCGCAATTCACGCCACGCCACAGGAAACGAGTCACCCCCAAGCAAGTGGAGGTAGACGCAGGATATTTTTAACTGGGTCCTCCTGAAAAAACCAGAACAGGTATCATTTATTGTACCGTACCCTTGCGCGTTTATGAGATTTTTTATTTTTTATTTTGTGACAAGGGTGGTGTGTTCATTTGCCGTGCTTCACAGAGAAATAAGTGAAGTTGATTTAACATTCTGGATGTAAAAAAAGTGTGCAAGAACTCACAGAATGCTGAATCACCCGCTGTGGCAGTTAGTTTTACATCTTGATATTGCTGAAGTAACTGCTGTAGCAATTAATTCAGCATTTTGTAAGTTCTCGCACACTTTTTTTTACATCCAGAATGTTAAATCAACTTCACTTTTTTTTCAGTGTCGCACTGCTCAGCTTCGTATAAATATTATCACCAACGAATCGAGCGAGAAGAACTTCTTCCCACCCCTTCTCTTTTTCTATCTGCCAGGGTGATCCAGGGACAAACGGTTACACTGCAGGAGCGTGTTCTGATGGTCAAAGTAAGACTTTTTTGTTGTGTAAAGTTTTTTCCCCAAAATTGCCCCCAGTTGGAGCTACGGCCCCCTCTCCCGAAATTTTGCAAAGTAAATCGTTTTTCTTGAATTTTGGCAACGGTTGTGAACCAAATCTCATGAAAATTTGTACTCTCCTGTACTTTTATGCCCTAAATTCACATATGATCTAAAAAAATTGAAATCTCAATTTTAAGATGGGGTTTGGAGGTGTTTCGGCTCCTGCAGTCTGCCGTTTGACCTTGGATCACCCTGTAAAAGTGTAGTCAGATCAGCCTCGTTACGAAAATGAGCAGTAACTCTATTTAGAGATAAGCCGCGGAGAGCATGTGTTTTAATTTACGTATATTCCTATAATTATATATATATATATATAATATATATATAGACGCAGAGGGCGCCCAATGAAAGGTTGGAGGGACGGGATTGAAGCAGAAATGTTGAGGTGCTCAATCCCCCAAGATTTGTGGTTTGAAAGAGAGCAGTGGAGGTTAGGAGTCGTAGAGCGCGAGGGAGTGCTGTAAAGCGACTTGTATGTATGTATATTCCTATAATTAATTCACTGTCGTCTCTTGTAGCACGCCGAGAGTTTACTATTCCTTCTGTATCGACCAAACAAGGAATCCTCAAATCCAATAAATGAAACCGTTTCTAAAACAGATCATTCCTTGGGAAGTTCCGTAACGTAAAAAGACATATTTTTCATAAATTAGTCTACTGAAGTAATGTTTACAAGAATGAAATCAGATGTGTTAGCTCATTTCTTCTACAGCAACTTTACGTATAAAAAAAATCAATAGCAGACCTATAGCTTTTTACTCAAGCCGAAAAGTTGGTTTGTTTTATACGCGACGAATGCCTTTCTTTTGTCATTAGAATTCGTGTTTTCTTTTTCCTCTGAAACACAATTTCGAGTAAAATCGATCATGAATGTAGTAAATTATCATTCAGTGATTTACTATCGACGTCAACAAAATCAGGAAAATTAAACCAAATTATTTTTAAAAAAATATACGCTCATTGTTAATGCCTCCACCAATCGCCGAATCTTTTAATTAGAGAATTACAACTTAAACTTATCATGGTAATAAGTCAAGGATTTCGTAGTTTTACAGAGAAAATAAATCAACTAACAAGAAGTGTCAATTTCTTGTAGAATCTTGACTTACGAAACCTAAACTTTCGGATCTTTGCAGCTGATTCCTTTGCCGACCTCCAATTCTCGTATCCCTGATTTCGGGAGGCACATTACTGGAAGTATTTTATTATGTAAAGTGCTTATTTAAAATTCTAATGTCCGGAGAGCTGCTCGTCAAGCGCGAAAAACGCTCGAGAACTTCTCTTTGATGTGCACTCACATTAATGACATCCTATTTAAAAGAAGGGAAAAAACCTCGACGTGTTTATTACGAAAAGAAAACTTTTACCGTAAAATGTGGCAGGCGGCTAAATTATTCAAAAATTTTCGCCCGACAATCGCTTGACTCGACATTCCGGACGTCTCGTCGCAAGCTCTCCATATCCCTTAAAGATTATTTTTATTTTCATTACTTCCTCATCAGCTTCGTCTCGGCTGCGGCGAGACGTGAATGATCGATTATCGATGTTTCCTTATTTGAAGCTATGGTGAAGAATCGATCATTGAGGTTACCCTGTTTATCGATCCTTTTCCATAGGTTTAAAAGGCAGATCGATCGATATATCGCTAAGCACGCCACGCCACTGGTGAGGCTCTTCTTGGCTCGCTCGGAGCTTGAGTTTTTCCATCCCCTTCTCGAAAATTCGATTCGAAATGATCGATTACCGATATTTCCCCATTTGAAGCTATGGTGAAGAATCTATTATCAAGGTTACCCTGTTTATCGATCCTTTTCCATAGGTTTAAATGGCAGATCGATCGATGTATCGCAATGCACGCCACGCCACTGGTGAGTCTCTTCTTGGCTCACTCGGAGCTCGAGTTTTTTCACCCCCTCCTCGAAAATTCGATGTCAAAGTAAACAGTTGAACGATGCAAAAAATGCGAGCTTTGGCGTTAACGAGATAACTTTTTCAAACCTCCTGAATTAATGTTCGGAAGAGCACGTTCTGTAAGTAACCGCATCATCTCTTATTTTCTAAAACTTTGTACTCCGTCCCGGTTATAGCATAGGAATGCTCCATTCCAACCACTGCCCAAGTGCTTTGCGTCCGATTTTATCCGAACCTCTTCCTTTCTCTTTAATAGACCGTTTCAGAGAAGAGTGTAATAGGTAGCCATACTATTGTTTTGGATTCAAACATGATGAACCTGTGGCTGATTGGTTCGTTTGAAAGTTCCTGCGCTGTCTCTGATTTAGCTATCGTAAAGATAGAATGTTTTCTATTTTTGTTCCTGGATTCTGACCTTGACTTATTGTTCGTATGTTTTTACCCAAAACTTCCCTCCTTTTACTGAGTTCACTGTACGATCAAAAATGTGTAAACCATTGAAATAGGAGCACAATGGACAACATCAACACATTCTTTTGGTGCGCATTTATTTTTACTGTGGCATTTGATCTCAAATATTAACTTTTTTCCTTCATGTTTTTGTTACAGGTAAGAATTTTCAAAATACTTTCGTCTGTGCTCGTTTCTTCTCAGGAATTTTGTAAGTTACCATCGCTTTTTTTCAATCACTGATCGATCAGTGTACCATACAGATTGGTACCGTTTAACTCTCTCAGTTCGGAAACGACCCAACTTAAGTTTTTTTCGCGTTCATTTTTTTGCGTAGAGACAAGCCTTTTCTGTCTGTTAAACAGTTTTTATCGTCTCCTGAAACATTTCATTTTTCCGAGGTGGGTCGTTTTCAAACGGAGAGAGTCATTGATTTGTCTCACTTGTTCATCTCACTTTGTATCTCATCCTGTATGTTTTTCAAATGGACAATTTGCCGTGCTCCTGTGTAGGTGTGCTGCCTATCCGAAAAAATTGAAGGCGAATCTTTGATGGACCACACTGGAAAAAAAACACATTGGATCTAGAGGCCAGACTCTTAAAAACATCGACAAGAAAAAATACTTTTGATTCAATCAGATTTAAGCTTAAATCAAGAACCAAGCCTCTTAATTTGAGCGGATTCCCTTTTTGATTTAAGCTTAAATATGCTTGAATCAAGAGTCCTTTTTCTTGTCAATGTTTTCAAGAGTCTGGACTCTAGATCCAATGTGTTTTTTGTCCAGTGCATACAAATTAGGATTTTACCAATGGGCTCGGGCACTCATCTCCGCGTCAAACAGTGGCGTGGCGTGAATTGCGATATATCGATTGTTATGCCATTTAAACATATGGTAAAGAATCGACTATTAAGGTGTTTGCTGCGAACACCCTGTTTATCGATACTTTTCCATAGGTTTAAAATACAGAACAATCGATACATCGCAAAGCACGCCACGCCACTGGCGTCAAATGCAACATTCTTCCCTAAACAATCTGGCAGTGGTATCGGCCGAACTTCCCTACATCTTGACCTTTCATGTTTAAAAAGAGGCTCGAGAAGTCGAAGTCGGCGGACGACGAAAATACACGGTTCGGCGGTTGTGGCTCGGAAAGTTGGAACCTCTCGCCGATAAGTGGGAACTCGTTGAGGAGTTTTCTTATTTTTCGAAGCCGACTCAGAGGAGCGTTGCCGCTTTTTCAAAGGCGCTCCGTGAGAAGTTAATCTAAAGTTTCACGGCGAAGGATCTTTCAATACGTCGCTTTTCTAACGTAAGGACCCATTCGTATTTCCGCGCGAGCCCTGCAAAGCATAGAATTATACGGAGAACAAGGCTCACGTTGGAAATCAAGATACGTCTTGACGTCAAAGGAGCAACGAACAGTCGTATCTTCGCGACCCCAAGTTTCGGGAAATGCGAATGCACGCCAGCGCCTCGGTTGCTGACTCGTTATCGAATGACCTTCTTCGATAACTCCTTTTATTAACAATGCTATATATCGATTATGGTCATTCGATAACGATTCGATTACCTTTCTCAATAATTCCCTATCTTATCAATGCTATATACCGATTATGTTCATTCGATGACGATTCAACAATCGAGGATTCAATATTTCGCAGAAATACGACCATCAATTTCTTGTCAAAAATTTGTCTAATATTCACGTATGTTTGGTTAAGGAATTGGTGAAATTTTCGCTGAGAAGTTTTCAACGGTCTCCTCGTAAAACCGCGATTTGTAACATGAGATTTTGCAACGTTGAGATTTAGTTACGTTCTTTCGTCGGAGAAACGACGGTCTGTGCCCCGTAAAGCCCGGATGTTTACAACTCGACGGACAAAAGTGCTTTTAAAACAACTTTCGAGTTAGGTTTTCGAGTTATTTACATAACCACTCGGCACTGAATAACTTTTTTGAGGATATGATTACGAAAATTTTGAAATTTTGAGAAAAAAATGCAGGACTCTGTGTTGTCACAAAACCAAATCATAGATTTGTGTGCCTCAGAATTCAAGACGATCCAAAATTAATTCATGCCATAAGAGGGTTAAGCACAGTGTAAAATTGGATTCAGGACTCTTTAAGATCAATAGAGTTTTCATCGTGTGTATTTAACCTTGGCAAGACTACGAGTATCGAGAAATATTTCAGAAAAATGCCCAGATGCGGAACTAACCTACAAAAGAGCATCCATGGTTAGCATGCGGGGAAAAAGAACATAGTTATAAGTTATCTCGCTTCATGCTTCGATAATACCGATACATGGTGCGTAGTGAATCTTTTGGTAGGTAGAACCCTCTCGAGGCCCGCCTTCAATTTCGTCGGGTAGGCAAGAGGCAGCACACTTACAGGCGAGTACACATATTTGTTTTTTCGGGAAACATATACCCACCTAACTTCGTGTTTTGATGGAACCAATGGACGCTGAATCAATTCGTTGTTAGGTATGATCTCCCCGAGGTCCTCTCTCAATTTTCATTATCAAAGCACTTTTTCTCGACTTGAAATTTCCGACAGAAGAAAGTTTCCGAACAGCTGAATCCAAAACTACTCCTACACACAGAAAACAAATTCTCGGCGTTTTTACCAAGGTCCGTTGGTACCTTTACCATCTCACTTTTTTACCAATTATTGGTAATTTTACCAAGAGAGACTGGTAAGCTTACCTCAAAACCGGTATTTTTACTGTTTTTCCAGGTAAGAATATCACTTTTATTGGTAATCAATTCCCGGTAACTTTGCCATTTTATCTCGGTAATTCTACCACAGTCGATAAAAAATATTGGCGTTTTTACCAAGGTCCAGTAAAATTACCGAGAAAGTTCAATAATTTTACCGAGATTTCTCGGTAAAATACACGAATACACGAATGGTAATTTTACCAAGAAAAAACTGGGATCAAATAGAACCCTGAATTCTTGGTAATTTTACCCTTTTCTTAGTAATTACACCGAGATTTTTTTTTTCAGTGCAGTCCACGCGAAATAATTGTATGCACTCATATACTGCGACGGAAGCTCGTCTACCGTCACTTTTCATGTAAAGTAAATGCAAGAAGCAAGATGGAGGATCTTCTGTCGCAGTCTAAAAGTGCGTAAACTTGTTTGTCGTGATCTCTAACTCGTGTTTTTCTTGAACGCGGCTTCGTGCGTTTCTTTTAAACTCGGTTCGAATGACGTCACACAAAGCCCCCCGCAACGGCGGAGATGCAAACGATAGCGGTCTCCGTGAATGAAACTTGTCGGGGTGGAAAAAAAATAACAGTCGGGAGATGTACTATCGTCGGAGTGGAGAATTTAAATTCAAGCCGCGAGACGGGTGCAGGGGAGCGGCGCGCGGGGGCGCGCGAAGATACATTGTTCCGCTCGCGCAAAAGTTTCTAAATGGCAGCATTTCGTCGCCCCGTCAGCGCGAACGACGCAACCATACTTTCGTGATGACCCCTGCCGCCCGTAAAACTCCGTGCTTTCCAGGGGTCACGTGAGCATTGAGGTATCGCTGTTATCTGCGGGAGGAGCAGGGAAGGACGGAGACGTAAAAACGCCGTTTGATGAAAGGGAGAAAATTAGGTAGTTAAGACTCCCGAGTGTGATCGTGTACCGCGCCGCCGTGAGCCAGAACGTCGTATGAGCCTCTGGTCTGGACGGTGCCAGATTTCCTTTGATAAACTCGAATTCTCTGGAAAACTTCTTTTTTCCAATTTTTTAAGATGCACTGAAAAAAAATTCTCGGCGTTTTTACCAAGGTCCGTTGGTATCTTTACCATCTCACTTTTTTTACCAATTATTGGTAATTTTACCAAGACAGACTGGTAAGCTTACCTAAAAACCGGCATTTTTACTGTTTTTTTCAGGTAAGAATACCACTTTTGTTGGTAATCAATTCCCGGTAACTTTGCCATTTTATCTCGGTAATTCTACCACAGTCGATAAAAAATATTGGCGTTTTTACCGGGGATCAGTAAAATTACCAATTCCATAAATAGTAATTTTACCAAGAAAAAATTGGGATCAAATAGAACCCTGAATTCTTGGTAATTTTACCCTTTTCTTAGTAAATACACCGAGTTTTTTTTTTTCAGTGTGACGGAACTCTAGACAAAATGTTAATCAAACATGCTGATACATGTTTCCTCTTCAAAGTTTCACTTGCATCACGATTTACGCAACGAAAATTACTGAATTAGCCTCTAGACGATGCCAGATTTCCTTTGATAAACTCGAACTCTCGGGAAAACTTATTTTCCCCTATTTTTTAAGATGATGGACCTCTAGACAAGATACTAATCGTGTATTCTGGTCCATGTCTTCTCTTCTAAGTTTCATGTGCAACACGATTTGCGCAACGAAAATTACTGAAATAGCCTCTAGACGATGCCAGTTTTCTTTTGATAAACTCGAATTCTTTGGAAAACTTTTTTCCCCCCAACTTTTTAAGATGATGAACCTCTGGACAAGATGTAAATCAAACATTCTGATACATGTTTCCTCTTCTAAGTTTCATATACATCAAGATGTGCGCAACGAAAATTACTCCAAACCAAGGTATTAACTTTTATTTAGCATTGGTTACAAAAAAATTGAATTTCCCGCTCACAAGAAAAATGGGATCTATAATGATTTTTTCACGTAGCAATTAATTTTCAAACTTTTGATACACTCTATGTGTTTTACTTGGAATTTTAATGAGAAAACATGGGCTGTGGTGCTTAACTTCTTACCTTGTCGAGTGGCTCATTCTTTGAGAAGCTGATTAATATCCCCTCCCCCGATTTCCTAAGATAATTTCATTCGTACTTTGATCTAAAATATCCAAAAATCGTAGCATACTCTTTGGTATAAAATCATGTAAATAATGCATAGCTTTTATGGCACTGAATCGCAAAATGGTCAGAGTGCGTAGCATCCTAATTACATCGATAATTTATTTTCCATAACTTTCGTCCAAAATAATCGTTTTATCCGGGAGAAATTTGGCAATATTCATAAGTTCGGACGGCGTTTTGCCTTGGATATTTTGTTAAGGGCCCTTTACCATGGACGCCTAATCTAAAAATCGTATCATACTCCTTAGTATAAAATCATGTGAATACTCAGGCACAAAACGCATCGAGGGGTTGGAATCGTTTTATTGGGGGAGAAATTTGGCAACATTTGAATTTTCATACGGCGTTTTGCCTTAACCTGGCAGCGTGGATGTTTCGTTAAGGGCCCCTGTACCACGGACGCCTAGTAATTAAGGTCTACCTTCCTCCCGCCTTCTTTCGCTTCTTAGACGATATTATTTCACGTGGATGGTTGACCGAAAGTCCACGGTTCTCCCTCTTCGATTAATTACGGGGAACTCGTGTCGAATCGCCCTGAGAGATGTTTTGAGCTCGGAGGAAGGATATGTGTCGAAAAGGAGGCTCGGAAAATGGGAAGATTGGAAAAAGATTTGCTGCCTCCTTGATTGTCGGCTCGAACCTAATTATCGGTTCGGCCTTTGATTTTGCTTCTTTCTTTCAGTTTACTATAATCTCTACGGATGAAATAATACACGTGTTTATCCCGAAAGGAACTATGCACATAGGGTTTGCGTGTAACATAGTTCCTTTCAGCATTAATACGTCCATTTCGTATTGGCATCGCACCGCGTTCAGCAGAAAGTAGGCGAGAGCCTCACAAAGTTCATTTTGCCTGAAACGCCACAAGAATCCACCGCTACGAAGGAAAATTAAAAGTTTTGAAAATCTCTATTTTCACATCGCTTTTCCTCGCATAGAGAGGAAGACAAAATTGTTCACACTAATCGTGAGAAAAAATCTTATGCATCGTTGCATCGCAAGTTTTTGAAGAAGTGAATATGAACAAGGGTAATATCACTAAGATGCTCATACGCTGTACGTCTCGCTTCCAATAAAGCAACAAATTTTTCTTAAGAGTCTTGGAAGGTTACCCTCCTTCAATGTTCTGTCGTTTTTACGCTAAGGACCGGCGAAATGAACGGATTCAATCAGGAGCAACTTAATTATACACTTTACGTCACCAAATTTTATTTCATGATTGATTTGTTTTGGGTTGATTATTAAAAACGATGTATACAAAGCGATAGACGAAGAGGACGAAATGACTATGGAGCGATCCTATTGGATGGAATGGGTGGTTGTTTGAGACTAAGGGGAGAAAAAATGCACTAGCTATAGGGTCTCTCGTGTCGTGTGGTTCTATAGTCTGCCCTCAACCTTCTTTGTTCATCGCAACCATCCGCTTCCACCAATAGAATTGCTCCGTTTCTCTTTTTCTTCTGTGTTATTCGCTTTGTCTATCAATGTAAATAATCAGCCCGCAGGAAACCAAAGCAACGTAACTCCTTGAAACTTGCTTTGAATTTAATTTAGAGAACTGAGAAGAATGCAGTGCTGCAATTTTATTTTATCAAAAGATTCCAAAATAATTCCGATTTCCGGAAACATATTCCGATTTGAAAAAATTCCGAGAAAAATTCCGGGGAAAATTCCGAAATACGCCCGGATTTAGTTTCGAAGATCGTCAAAGTTTATCATAAAGTCCCTTAATTTGTTCAAATAGATGGTCAAACTGGCGAAAAACCGCGAATTTCGAGGAAATTCCGAAAATATCCGGGAATTCAGATGCCGGGAAAAGTTTCGATAATTAGAAAAGTTCCGAATTTCGGAATTAATTCCGGGGAATGGCAGCATTGGAAGAATGTACTCGCAAAATCTCAATGCAAAATAGTTTGTAGTTTTGTTTCGTCGAAAAATAATGCAGGAAAGAAAATCAGGCAACATTAGATATAGTTAGATTGATTCTGGTTAATGCCGTCCAAATGTCGTGGAATACAATCAGCGTAAGCTCAGGGGTTTTCAATCGCTTTTGTTCCCATGCAGAAAGTAATGAAAGCGCGTATAGGATAGAACATGGAACACACCGCACGATTTTCATTCGTAGAACAATAACGTTTGAGTGGGGAGTAGTTAAAACTTTCCCTCGGTGCCGTCATAACAAGACGACAGGGACCTGCCATTTAGTACTCAAACATTGTAAGTGGTCGCTGTTGGTTCCGCGAAACTTGATGCTGAAAAATTGAAAAGCTTTTGTTTTTACGATGACGCGCGGCGTCGCTTTTCGGCGTGACGACAGATTGTTGAGTCCTAAAAGTCTCCATAAAAAGCCTCGCCTGCACAGGATGTTGGCTTCGGTAACGCTAATGCGCCTTTCGACGATTTTATGCGCAACTAAAGTCTGCGTGATCCATGATCCACATTGATCACAAAATCTTTGAAAATTTTTCAAATCAGGATGACGATGACGTTCAATGTATCTTGTGGATTTGAATTACTTTCTAATAAAGAAGAATGCCCAAGTATTTTATTAAACCATTCATAAAACTTGAAGAATTTAATGTAAAGGACCCTGCACTGAAAATTAAGGGATTTACGCCGGCTAAACTCTGTTATAACTTGATTTGCTTCTCCTCATTACCTCCTAAGCACGATAAGCCCTGAAAATTAAATAAAATTTGTGCCAATTTTGATGAATTCAGGGCTAAAAAAAGAATCCCCCCCCCCCCCGCGAACTTTAGGGAACATTTCACCATAATAATGATACCCAGACAGGGTGAGGAAAGTACCACTATACATGTTCCGTAGTGAAAACTTTGCATGGAACATATTGAAAATGGCTGAAATAAACCTTTAAGCGATAAACAAGTGTTAATATTTGGACTATATTTTCCATTAAGGAACCAAAACATTCATTCGTAGAGCAAGACCAAATGGTTCATTGTAATTAACCTCGCCCACTGTCTGAACTTTACCCTTCTTGTAGGTTTAAATGGATACAACTATTCGAGCACTCCGGCCATGTAGGGAAGTATAACCAGTCATTTGAAGGCGTTTATAATTTTGGTCCGTTTTACAAACTGCTGTGTATGAGAAGCACGGCTAATTTTTTTCCATACGTGCGTCGTAAATTCTTACAGTATCTACAATTCTCGCAATGAGTTTGCGACAAGACCTGTTCTAATAGAATTCGATTGGCCCCGTAAAAGAGGAAGCTCCGAAGTTGATTGCATGCCTCTGACCTCCGACAATGTTGTCGCGGACACGGAGTTGTAAGCGCAAATGACCCAAATCCTGAAGAAAATGGATACAACTATTCGAGCACTCCGGTCATGTAGGGAAGTATAACCAGTCATTCGAAGGCGTTTATAATTTTGGTCCATTTTACGAACTGCTGGGTAGGAGAAGCACTGATACTTTCTCCCGTGCATGCACAGTAAATCCTTACAATTTATATACAATGGAGATGTTGCATGTGTGAGGAATTTGCTATTTGATTGTTGATTCTTAAGTCAAAGTTCGTGAGAAACACGATGGTGCCACTGGTTTTCTCTGAAATCAACTCCCAAGCTCAAAAAAAGCTCTCAAGTTCAGGCCAAAATGGAGGGTAAATCCCACGCTATCCTGAGAGTCCACCTATACATCGAGACAAACTCTCCATGCAAGGATAGGGAGCAAATACATTAGCAGGGTTGCCACACTATTTGGGGACTCTAAAACTGAAAACACGGCAACCCTGCTAATGTATTTACTCCTTATCTTCGCATGGAGAGTTTGTCTTGATGTAGAGGTGGACTCTCAGGATAGCGTGGGATATCCCCTCCATTTTTACCTCAACTTGAGAACTTTTTTGGAGCTTGGGAGTTGATTTCAGAGAAAACCATTGGGACCATCGTGTTTTTCGCGAACTTTGTCATAAGAATCAAGAATCAAATCGCAAATTCCTCACACATGCAACATCTCTATCGCGCGATGAGTTCGTAAGGAACTATTTTGATAACATTCCATTGGCCCCTCGGAAAGGAAGCTCTGAAGTTGATTGCTTGTCTCTGACCTCCGAGAGTGTTGTCGAGGACTCGGAGTTGCAAGCGCAAATGACCCAAATCCTGAAGAAAATGGATACAACTATTCGAGCACTCCGGTCATGTAGGGAAGTATAACCAGTAATTTGAAGGCGTTTAAAATTTTGGTCCATTTTACAAACTGCTGTGTAGGAGAAGCACAGATACTCCTTCCTGTGCATGCACGGTAAATCCTTACACTTTATATACAAATCGCGCGATGAGTTCGTAAGGAACTGTTTTGATAAAATTCCATCGGCCCCTCGGAAAGGAAGCTCTGAAGTTGATTGCTTGTCTCTGACCTCCGAGAGTGTTGTCGAGGACTCGGAGTTGCAAGCGCAAATGAGCCGACTGCTGAAGATCGAGTCCTGTCACGGAATGAGCGAGCATTTTTCCAGGAGCAAGAGCTGTACGTGTTGGACGAAACGAAACTCATCCTAGCTTTTAAAGGGCTACGTTTAGATAGTCTGCGCCAGGGAGGAGGGACTCGAGGCGCTACGTGTCGGTGTAGCCCTTCCGTGGAGACGCGGCGCGGCGCACGGTGGATCGAGTCAATTAGAGAGGTCGGACATTAAATTTTTGACTTAAACTGCAAATTTTGATGTTTATTTCATTACATTTTAAATTTCAAGGGGTGATTTCAGATGAAAATTTCACGAGAAAACCAACGGAATCACTTTTAGAACCTCAGCAGGGTGTCTGGCATTAGGAAAAACCGGAAAACCCGGAAAAATCAGGAATTTTGGCCGATCAGGAAAATATCAGGAAAATCGGAAAAATCGGACGTTTTATCAGGAATTTTTCTCACGCGAATCTCCTCAGCGGAGAAAGTCTTACTGCTTTTTGCCTACCGTGCCAGGAGTCGAGAAAAATCAGGAAAATACCAGTAATTTTCAAAATGAAAAAGTCAGGAATTTTTTATAAAATATCAGGAAAAATCGGGAAAATATCAGGATTTTCCAAACCTAAAAAATACTAGACACCCTGCTCAGAATTTGGTATAAACGGAGTTGTAAGCATTTCAAGTTTCCAAATTTTGTCCGACCTCTCCAATCGACTTGTGCGGCGGTCGGTCGCCGACTCGACCAGGTTCGCGTGCTCTGGGGTCAGCTACGCCCTACTCACGTGCAACGTATAATGCAGTTTTCCGAGGCGCATCTCTGTTTTTCACGGCTTGATGGCCATGCTTGCACCATTTTCAGTCTCTGCTTTACCGCACCGTGAAGTTTTCCTTGTGACGTGTTTTTTTTTTCTTTTTTCCCCCTTGCTTTGGCCTCCTCCGCGCTGAATTCGGTCTTGTCATATTTCGCGCGCTAAATAGGAGCACATGGAAATGCGTCGAATAGATCGTATTCGATACATCAAACGGGTAAGGTTGCGTCGATATCGATCGGTTCAAAACATAAACATAGCCTCAAAAGTCAATTGAGTGATCTGATGGAGTGGGTTTTTTGTGATAGGTTTTTGATTCGTATGAGTACTAATCTGTAGATGAGGATTTTTCGTCTAAACTTTAGCAAAAGCCAGCTTTTTTAAAGAGGAAATCATAGTATAGAATATTTGTCCCAAGGTAAGGGAAAGTGAGGGGCTTGGAAGTTTAAAAAAAAAAAAAAAAAAAAAAAAAAAAAATGAAAAACCTACTTTTCATCCTGTCCAAGACCTTTAGCCCCCTGCTCATCGCCCAATTTTCTATTTTTTTCTTTTTTTTTCCTTTCCTCTTTTTTTTCGATCGAGTGAGTTTGAATGCCGTTATTATTTTTAATTTTTATTTATTGTATCATGACTAAAATAGCCTACTCTCCTTACCTGGATTGAGTCACTTGAGTAAACTAATATTCTGATTTAAACACGGAAATACGCAAGATGAAAGCTTTGTGACATTTTTGTCTGGGAGAGGTAGTCGAAAGAACATAACTTGAACACCGAATCCAGAGGTCAAATACCTTAAGGACCTTCCAGTGTAGATTCCCAAAACGGCCCCATGCTCCTGACTCCTATCCATTTACGTATGAGATGGCATGGCATGAGTGTTTCATCCATGCTGAAGTTCTATAAATGTAATAACTAACTATTTATTTTGTGCGCACGCACGTGTGATTGTTTATGCACACTTTTCCCCCTTTCTTTCTTTTTTTTTACGAAACTGCATTTTTCCCTCGTTACTTCCATCAAATGTGTGCAAATGTATAGCAGGTAGAGAGTGCAGTGCCTATTATAATTTTTAAATCTCGCTCGAGAATTGGCAACGTCTTGCGCGTGTAAAGCTTATCGTAATTTATTGAATTTTGTCGAGCGTTATAATTTTCTCGAGTTATGTTGGTTTTGTCTGTGTCGTCTTCTTTCCCTTTTACTTCGGGTTTTTTAACTCGCCTAGACGAAGAAGATGGGGAAATAATTTCTCATGATTTAGCGACTTACAAGTGTATTTCTCTTTTCTTTTTTCCATAAAACTCGCAGAAAATTGCTCACTATTCCTGTGATTCAACCGTTCCGTGGCGATGTCCCCTTAATTTGCTTTTAATTTTCCATTCTCTTTTTTGTTCGTTCCATTTTATGTACATAGTTTGCGCTTGTCAGTCAATATTTTTTTTTTTTTCAAATTTATACCACTTCACCGCTTTTTACCCCTGCCACTAAAGGGTAAATGAACGACCTTTACATTATTTTATAGTTGAAGAGTTATGAGTTTTAACATCGGATTTTCAAGCACAAAATCAAGTTAATTTATGTAGTGTGCGGTAATTATTTCCGGTACTTTAAAGTCCCAGGCAGAGAGTGAATTAATACTTTTAATCCCCCCCCCCCCCAGTGAAAATTACATTATTCTTTGTATCAAAAATGGGGGATGATTTGTGATAAGAACAAGTTTTACGTGCACCATTAAAGGTGCCATTTGAAGCAAATCGCACTTTCGAAGCTTTCTTTCCTTATTGTTCTAGTAAGCATGTTCAGTGCCGGAAAGCTAATTTTGAAAAGAGTCAAGATCGAAGTCAACTTCTCTCGCAACCAAAAAATTAGAAACGCATTCTCAGTTAACGTCATATTATCATAAATAGAGTAATACATTGATAAAAGTGAAAATTATTTCATGTTATTCAATCTTTAAAAGTTTTGAAGTCCTATGAAGTTTTAACTTTTCAAACTTGATTTTTTCTGAAAATTGTGTTATTCGTCGTATTTACGGAGAAACGAACTTTGCTTACAAGCACCGGACGTTGGATCGTAAAAAACACCAATGTTTTTAGTCCAACGACGCTTTTTTAGTCTTAGAAACCAAATTCCCTGCATTTTTCAATATTGAACTGATATTTCTAGATCATCCATAAAAGCTCCTGTCTGCATAGGGAAACTAATGGTTTATATGTTTTTTTCTGAAACAAGTCAGCATTAGGAGATCACTATCGCAAAAATGTCGTTCAACTGAAACATGCGGCGAAGAGCAGAGTGCGGCGCTAACAAAAACTTTGTTCACTTCGAAAACGCCTTCAATTAGTAGTAAGCAACACGCACATCCGAAGAGTTCAAATAGTTGCATCCAGGCGCTAGTATGAAGTTCGCGGTGTTTTGTCTCTTTCCCTTTACAATTCACCGGGTTGACGCTGTGCGCTTACGTCATAGACAGATCAGACATCTCGGAAGGGGAAGGGCGGTCTGGAGGCCTCCCCCATGAATTTGTTGCATTTTTGAAGCCTCTAATATACAGTTTGAGCCAATTGCATTATTAATAATTACCAAACCTAAGCGTTTTCCCCTCTTCTCTCCTCCGTCCATTCCCTCCCTCTTCCTTCTCTTTTTCCTCCTCCTTTTTCCGGGCGAACGGGGGAGGCACACACCCCCTACACCCCCCTTGGATCCGCCTATGGTATACGTTTAAAATAAACCGACAGAAACCGGACCGAAAACTTAGTTTTCCATATGAGTCAACATATTTTCACCGCGATATTTAGAAAGGAACCACGTGCATTTTGCCCGATCAAAATTCCCTCATCCAAGTCGAAACGAAGTCGAAAATGTCGCATGAGAAGTTTAAGATGGCTCACTTGAGCGTAGCGCAAGAATTTAGCAAAGCCGTTGTAAGTCGCGCAAGTTGGGCGGCGCGCTCCGAGCAAAACCCAAGTATGAACACTCGGTCCCAACCGCGGAGTTACGCTGTTTTCTGCCCGAACGGAGAGCAATGTGGTGCGGCGCGATGCAGGAGTATTAGCGCTAAACTGTTTCACGGTTTTAGTTCTGTTTTACACTTGGCTAATTAGCAGCTCGCAGCTCTCGTCGCATCTTCACCCCGCCTCCGTCCCGCCGTTGTCCTACTTGTACTTGAACCACCTCCACGATTCCACCATCCACCATCCACCATCCACCATCCACCGCCTCCGCGATTCCACCATCCACCGGCGCGCCGCCACCCTCGCGGAAGTTTTTCCAGATCTCGTCGCCAACTTTCCGGCTTGCCACTGCAGTGTCGGCTCCAAGTCTCAAGGTGGAATCTCCGCTTTGTCCTTGCTCAACTTGTCGTTCTAGTTATCGTCAAGTTCTTCGTGCATGTTCGCCGTTGTATTTACTTAATTTAAGCAAGCATGCTAATTGGGCCAAATTTTTCGGAGAAAAATCCACCTCTTGCCCGTTGCTGTCGAATTTGCACAGGGGTGCCATCTTGTCGTTTTTAATCGAATGGACTTGATATTATTTGAAGGAACTGGAGGACAAGGCGCATAAGTGCAGTTTTCGGAAAAATTGAGATATGAGTGATTTCAACTAAATCTAGGTTTGAAATAAATTCTGTGAAAAATCAACTGGTAAAATCCAATTTCAAACGTCAAAATGTGAGTTTGAACTTTCTTTCCGCTGTAAAGTTTCACGTAATTTAGAAAACTTAAGCACGTTGTTCTCGAAATAGCAAAAACTACTCTTATCCGCCTAATTACTAAAAAGGAGGGAAAAAATTTGCAGGAAAATTTCCACAATCTTTCGATCCTAGGATTGCAAGCTCGCGGTGTAGACGGGTCAGATAATGTTTACACGTGCAGTAGGTCTAAAGCGGCAGATACAATTGTGAGTAGAGCGCAGGTGTTGAAAGTGAAACACCAAATGGCAACGAGGATTTTGATCGCTCGACGTCGAGCGATAGAAATCCTAACGCTAGATTGGGTAATAATACCCTAGAACCGTGGTAATATCATTTTTATGAATAAATTCAAACTTTCCGCTCATAGAAGAAAGAAAATTTCACTTGAATTGCCATATTTTGTAGTAGTAATCATGGTTTGCAGTAGTCAGCAGTAGCACTACTTACTTAGTAGTAGTAGTAGTACTTACTACCAGTAGTAATCAATGTACAATTAAAACGTTAATAGCTAGGAGTTGATTTCAGTAGCTTTCGTTGTGCGAATCGTGTTTTACGTGAAATTCTGGTGAAGATTCATATATCATGTTTCTTAAATTCGTCCCTTGTTGAATGGTCCATTCAATCTAAAAATGCGAACATTGAGAACTTTCCTAACTCTTCTCGGAAAAAATAATCACAACATGGGCCTTTTAAGCCCCATTATTCGATGCCACGATTATTCCAACGTGAGTTCGAATAATCGCGCCAAGGCCAGTGTGGCCGGCGTTACAAGCATATTAGCGCCTGCAAGACTGTAGGAATACTTCAGGCATTGCGCCAAACTGTGCATGCGGCGCGGCGGTCGGCGTGACACGCTTATTAGCGCCTACAAGACTGCATGGATACTTCTCGCATTGCGCCAAACGCACTCGAAGGATCGTGGCGATTTTTGTTGTTTTTTAATCCATTTCAACTCCTATCATTACTGTTCTTACGATTCGTTTGCTTTGTAAAAAGCGTATTGTAACTTTTTTTTTCTTTTTCTTTTATTCAGTCGATCTCTTTCGTTAACTTTTGATTAAATTGCTAGAGTAGGCAATTACGGAGTTCTCCTAGTCGGGGGTTGCTCGTAAGTCTTAGATGCAAAACGACGCGAACTCATCCGTAATTAAACAAATACCGAACTTGAAGCTTGCAATTCACTTGACTCTGCACTTAGCATTTTACCCGATTGAAGCGGCTGAAACAAGTTCACTTTTAGTCACTTGAGATTCACCGAGCCTCTTCACCTCTTGATCTTATCTCCTTGTAAATGTTCTCCTCCGCTATTTAAGGATCTGTTACTTACCTCTTTTTGATGTTTAATTATTTTGAGCCCAGCGCTCTCCCAAACGAGAGAATGATCAGAGGATCGTCAACTTTTCATCTCGTGAACTTCTCTGTCCTTCGAAAAAAGTAAACATTGATCAAATGAAACACTCTCTTTAGCGCGTTATCTCGGCGCGAATTATTTAATTTTCATTTCGTTTGACTTTGTGCCGAGAAATGACGGACCGATCTTAGTAATTTGTACTAATCAGCGCCAACATGAATGAAGAAAGTATTGAAATCACCTCACCTGTACAAGTTCTTCATAGGCAGTTTTCGCGTTTTTCTAACATCTCCTCTGTTCTTAGTATCTTTTTACTAAATTCCTTCGTTTTCTAAACAAAATAACGTAACAACATTTGAAGGCAGTTAAATTTCCATGCGAAAAGTATCCTTGTACCACGAAATTATCGAGAATCTCTAACTTAACATACCTTTTCAGTTTTCTTCTCATAACATAGAAAGGAAGTATTGAAATCACCTCACTGAAACAAGTTTTTTACAATCAGTATTCTCTTTTTTCTCACATCCCGCTGTATCTAGACTTTTTTTTTAATAGGCCCTTCTTTTCCTGAACAAAATAACGTAAATAAATTGCAAGGTTAAAATTTCCCCACGCAAATTGTACTTTTACTCTGAAATTATAGGCGATCTCTAACCGACCATATCTCTAAATTTTCTTCCGATTACACGCAAAATTTTGGAAACTTTTTGACAGAAATTAAAGCGCTGGGTGCAGAAAGAGCATTTATTGGTCTCGGCGTCTCAGAATCTCCGCTGAAGTTTTATCCATTGAAGCAAATTGTATGGAGCTCGTTGAAGCTTTCACTGGATTTTCTTCATGATTTTAAAATGCTGAAAACGAAATATTTCAAAAAATTCACCGAATATTTTCCGCTCCAAAATATTAATTGGCAGTGAAGATTTTAAGACACTGGAATCAAGAAATGCATTCACCGCATCTGAAGCTTCAATTGCGCAATCAATAGCTCACAAAAAATTAAATTTTGAAAGTCAATTTTGCAACCTCAGAATGGAGTTCAGTTTCTTTAGTAACGACTAGAGTCCCCTTATGCTGAGAGTCAAGACAATGTGAATCCATTTCTGATTGGTTCCCGTATTTTAGGCCTTCACAGTATCACAAACGGGAATGAAGATTACATTTTCACCGACTGCAAAGATTATAATCTGGAATGGTCCAGGGAATTACGGGTTCGGCAAGGAACAAATGGAATGAGAGAAGGGACGGAGAAAGGAATTTGAGAATGGGCCGATCAAAGATTACGAAAAACGTTCAATTTGTGTAATCTTTATTCCCGTTTGTGACTCCATGAGGGGGTGTTGTCTTGACTCTCAGTATAAAGGGAGTAAGGAACTCTGACGAAGTGTCTGATCGGTCAGTCTTTAAAAAATTTTCTAAAAAAACGACCCGTTCGCCCGTCTATAGAACGCTGGATTCAAAGACAGCATGAACTAGATTCTGTTGCCGCAGTTTTACTTTGGTTGTCGCGCGGTGATCCCTATACTAAGGAGGCTTAGTCTTAGCGACACTCAACAAGACGGAAGAGGCCCCGGTCCGTTGATGCGGTGTCTGAGATGTTGTGTTCGCTCTGTTAAACTCTTGCTTCCTACAGCTTCAGACCAAGTTTTCGAAGGGAGGAATTAAAATCAAGCCGCATCGATGCCACCTCCTATAATTATCAGCCATTTCAAATGTTCTCTGCGATAAATCGATAAATCTACCATTTAAACCTATAGAAAGGATCGATCATCAGGGTATACCTTAATAATCGATTTTTTACCATACCTTCGATTAGGGAAAGTATCGATATCCGATGACTCCGGCTGTAGATTTGAAGCCATTTCGGGTTTTTTGATAGGTTTTCCGCGTCGACTTTGCAACGGCGCTAGGAGAGCGCTCCCACAAAGCCAGCCGCAAACATGGAGCGAAAAACTTCGGAGTTAGAAGACGGGAGGTGAAGTTACGGATCAGCGATTCCTCGGCACTGTCGTGACGTCATTACTGTACTACAAATCGAACTCCTCCCCCCCCTCCCCCACAGCTTTTGTTTAAGTTTGGGGATCGATTTCAGAAAGCAAGATGTTCTTTATTCATAATACTACTTTGTTTTCGAATTGCCGAGGAGCTTCGGCGTTTTTCAATGGGGGCACGTTCTTTGCTTTGCACGGAGCACATGGATCTGTGGGGGAGGGCACGGTGGCCCCTCTATCCCTCCCTCCCTCCCTCCTCGGGCAAAGAAAAGAGGGGAGGAAGAGGAAGAGGGAAGGAGGAAGAGGGGGGAGAAAGGTAGTAAAAGACGCTTGTCTGAAAATTTATTACAATTTTTCTAAGATTTGACTTTGCTACTGCCTTCTGGAAGTATTGGCTATTTTTTTCCTAATATCATACACTCCAGAGGCAAATAGTGTAATTACTTAAGAAAAGCCACAGTACACTCAAGTATTCTACAAATATTCAGCTAAAACTACTTAAAATTTGATCTGCTAAGGTTAATTTCGGATAATTTTCTAGGGAAACCCCCCAACACCCCCCCCCCCCCCTAGATCCTAACGCCGGATCAAAAATCCCCCCCCCCCCCTCTCGAGCTGCCTCAAGCTCTGACATTAGTATGAAAAAGATTAATGTCCGAAATCATGTTTTCCTTTACTGCATGATGGAATTTTTAGGATGGTTTTACAGTTTTATCGTCACAGTTTCAGTTAACAGATTTCAGACGGCGAACGCATTAAAAATTTCAAAAGCGCAGGGTTTCAAACCCACCCAGTCATGAGATCTGTTCGAACTCGGGCAGTGCTAAAACCTCGCAGTTCTCGGGCTTCCGAAGAATGCAACTATTCGAACGTTCCGGTCATGTTGGGAAGTATAACCAGCCATTTGAAGGCGTTTTGATTTTTGGCGTACCAGACAAGGACAATATCATTTAGAATCGCGTGTTTCGACCATTTTCATGGCAGTGAATGAGAGGTCTACCAGCTGATTGAGCAAGAAGTCCACCTTTCATGCTACTTGTAATTTTTAAGCACTAGGGGGTACTCCCCCTGATCGTTTCGCGGACCAATCCCCCGAAGCTCTTCGCGCCTCAGACGTGATGCGCTACGCATTTCTCCTATTATTTTATTATATAGAGTAGGATGTCCATTTTGGCTTCAAGCAAGACACTTTTTTCAGTGTTTACTGATGGTATCGGATCGTCCCAATGTTTTCAAATTTGAAATCTCCTCTCTTATAGCCCTGGATAGACGATCAAATTCCGAACCAATTCCGATCAAAGTAGACCTGCTGATGACTGGTGGTCACCATCTACCATCAAATTTTGACGGGCCGCACTTTTTTGTTCAAAGTAAGATCAGAAGGGAGTGCCACCATTCATCATTTCCAGCCACAGGAAACATTTCTGCCAAGTTTTCATTTATAAATGAAGCAAATTAATGAGTTTGAGACTGATGACTCCCGACACTTTGATGCTGTTTCGATCGGAATTGGTTCGGGAATTTGATCGTCTATGCAGGGCTTAAGATTTTACAGTCTAGAGTATGG
Source organism: Bemisia tabaci (assembly GCF_918797505.1). Classification (NCBI taxonomy): domain Eukaryota; kingdom Metazoa; phylum Arthropoda; class Insecta; order Hemiptera; family Aleyrodidae; genus Bemisia; species Bemisia tabaci. Next base: position 27,136,688 of record NC_092799.1, read on the forward strand.
TACGTCCGTTTCAGTTTAAAGCAAGACCTTTTTCTTGAGTGTTTACTGATGGGGTCGTCCCAATTTTCCGGCGTTGAAATCTGTGGTCGCGCATGCAGGAGCACGAGCGATCTTCTCGGGAAAAAGGATGGAAAGGATTGATGAGGAGGAGCACGTAGTGATTGGGGTGTGATAGCGGAGGTGGGGCTATTCGTCGCATTGACTCTGTCATCGGAATTAGTTTTCTCCTTCTTTTTCCTTTTTCCCGCAAGCTTGTGCTTGTGCTGGTGCTTGTGCTGCAGCATGTGCCGTGGCGGCGATGCGATGCGGCCGAACTGGGACACAGCTCAATCGCGCACGTTTGTTTAGTGAGCTGAGGAAAATCCAGATTCACACCCAAGAGCAGCACCACCCAACCGTTGCCGCTTTTCAAATTCGTGGATTTTATCTCTGAGGTGGATGTTCTGCATTTTAGAGGAGGATTTGATGGCCGAACGGTCGATCGATCATTTTTGGATTTTAGGACAGCTCTTAAGAATTTCCGGGGTTTTCCCTTTACTTTTAGTTGATTCTGAGAATTTTGTTATAGCTAAATCACTCTCATTTCCAGTTCATATTCAACCTGAATGGTATTATTTAATGTCATATGCGATTTTACGTTCAATTTCTGATAATTCACGAGGAGTAGTAGCTTTATTTTTACCAATTTTAATTTCGTTATCAATAATATGTTGAGAGATCAAATTTAACAAACTAAATTATTATCCTATCTTAAATTTTTGCTATTTTATCTTCGCATTTCTATTATTTTGCTTATGTGAATCGGAACAAGTCAAGTAGAGCATCTTTTTTACTGAAAGGGTCAATTATTAACTTTTTTTTGTGTGTGTACGTTAATTTTGTAATTTTATGAGATCTTTTACTTAACTAAAAATTAACTGTGATAATGATTTGAAAATATCATGTATATTAAGTCGTATTTGAACGCAAAATGTTGGTAAAAAAAATGCTTTGCAATAATTCTCAAAGTATGTCCCGAGTGAATATCGCGAGTATTCTTGCCTTTCTATTTGTCATCACTTTGGACGTACTTCCAAAGGTATTCCAAAATGTTTCTCGATCAAATTTTGTATACAAACTCGTAACTCTTTGCAGCGCAATGCAAGGTGACAAGTTCGTGGAAATTCATTGAAAGCTTTGAAAAGTCAGCGAATTTGGCCAGACCCTGAAAAGCCAGGGAACTTCCCTGTGGAAGATTGGAATTCTTCTTTCCACGGCCGAAACATTGAATTATTTTCTACCGCATTCACACGCTCCATCGTCAAAAATTAGAACTTTTGCCTCAAAGTTCTTAGCTTAATTTTCCGATTTATTTTACAGTTAGAACAGCAATATTGGCAAGGGTTCAGGCGTCCAAAAACCAGGCAGGCCCGTTGACTGATAAAGGGGCTCGCTACCGATCATTTGTTCTGTCTGAAATTACTGTCTAGCTCAATTTCTCTCTCAATCTCTCATAAATGACGTGTTTGGGCTTTACCAACATAGAGGGGGCAGGCAAGCTTGGGGTTCTTTCATTCCCCCGGAAGAAACATCAGCAAAATTCAACAAGGATTAAGTTTAAATAATATGTCTTATATCCTCCCTTTTCTTTAAATTTCAAAACAAAAACAAAAAAATCCGGATTTTATCAGATAGATAAAAAATAGGGTCTCACAGTTCCTTCCTCCGTACTCGTTGACCTTTCAGAAGGACATTCAAAAATGGCTTGCCATATTCGAGAGTATTGTAAGCTTTGAATGCTGTTTGTGCAAAAGTCTTGGATCTCAAAAGAAAGAGCAGCGGGTTCTCCCTCCATTTTAACAAAAAAAAAAAACAAACAAACAAATAATCCTTTTTTAAAAGAAAATCAGCAAGCGTTATCCTCTGGTGTTTTTACCAATTTGCTTTCATCCTAAGTAGTGAATATTCTTTGCAACATTTTGAATGAGGATTTCCACTAGTTGTTTCTTCATCCGAAAATTTGTTTAAAAAAAATAAAAGAACAGCGGAGGTTCAAAAACGAGTTTGTGACTTTCACCATCACGTTTCATGAACTTTATTTCAGGAAGTTTTTTCTGTCATTATTCCTCTTTTCCACATTTGAAGTGCTCGGAAGACAAGGCGTATAAGTGCATTTTTTGCTATTTCGAGAAATACGTGTTTGAAGTTTTCGTAATTACATGTATCCTTCACTGGTAAAAGAAGTAGCTTGGAATTTGAGTCCAGACTCTTAAAAACATCGACAAGAAAAAATACTCTTAATTCAAATGGAAATCCGCTTAAATCATGAGGATTGGCTCTTCGATTCAAGGAAAAATCCGATTGAATCAAGAGTATTTTTTCTTGTCAATGTTTTTAAGAGTCTGGACTCTTGATCCAAGCTACTTTTTTTACCAGTGTTATGGCGGAAAGAAAGTTCGAACTAACTTTTTGACGCTTAACAATTGGAATTCGGGAGCGAATTTTTCACAGAATATGCATCAAAACTAGTTTTACTCGAAATCTTTAATTTTTCATCTCAGTTTTTTAAAAATTACACATTTGCGCCTTGCCCTGCAAATCCCTTATTTCTACCTATATTTGTTGTCACACATTTTGTAACGAAGATCTCAAAAACTCACTGGAAAAAAAAACACATTGGATCTAGAGTCCACACTCTTGAAAACATCGACATGAAAAAATACACTTGATTCAATCGGATTTTTGCTTGAATCAAAACGATATCCGCTTAAATTAAGAGGCTTGGTTCTTGATTTAAGCTAGATTCTGATTGAATCAAGAGTACTTTTTCTTGTCGATGTTTTTAAGAGTCTGGACTCTAGATCCAATGTGTTTTTTCCAGTGAAGTGGAATTTGGGAGCGAATTTTTCACAGAATATGCACGACGACTAGTTTTACTTGAAATCGTTAATTTTTCATCTCAATTTTGTAAAAATTACACACACGCGCCTTGCCCTGCAAATCCCTCATTTCTACTTTCATTCTTTGTCACACATTTTATGACGAAAATCTCAAAAACTCACTGGAAAAAAAAAACACATTGAATCTAGAGTCCAGACTCTTGAAAACATTGACATGAAAAAATACTCCTGATTCAATCGGATTTTTGCTTGAATCAAAACGAAATCCGCTTAAATTAAGAGGCTTGGTTCTTGATTTAAGTTAGATTCTAATTGAATCAAGAGTACTTTTTCTTGTCGATGTTTTTAAGAGTCTGGACTCCAGATCCAATGTGTTTTTTCCAGTGAACTGGAATTTGGGAGCGAATTTTTCACAGAACATGCATCAAGACTAGTTTTACTTGAAATCGTTAATTTTTCATCTCAATTTTTTAAATATTACACACATGCGCCTTTCCCTGCAAATCCCTCTTTTCCGCTTTCATTCTTTAACACACATTTTATGACGAAAATCTCAAAAACTCACTGGAAAAAAAAACATGGATCTAGACTCCAGACTCTTGAAAACATTGACAAGAAAAAATACTCTTGATTCAATCAGATTTTTGCTTAAATCATGAAAAAAGCCTCTTAATTTGAGCGGATTTTCTTTTGATTTAAGCAAAAATCTGATTGAATCAAGAGTATTTTTCTTGTCAATGTTTTCAAGAGTCTAGAATCTAGATCCAATGTTTTTTTTCCAGTGCTGTCTACGGTAAAATCCGAGTGTATTTTCTTGACTTGGCACCGCGGAGTGAAGCTTTCTCCGATGGCGCCTCGGCGCTCACAGTCCGGTGAACTGAGCGAACAAGCGTACCCCCAACCCCGTCCCGCCACTCGCGGCACCCGAACCACCCTTTCGCCATAATTGCCGCATCTCGATCCCTTTGAAGCGGCGCACTAATTGTTTCGGAGGTGAACAAACCGCACCAACGCTACCCCCATCCGTCCATGCCCGGCCCCCTCCAGCCCTCGAGCAGGGGACCGGAGCCAAGAAACCATTCATTAAGACTCGTCCCCCGGTCGATGATAACTCCTAACAACACTTCCGGAATCTGGACGACGTCGTCGAAGCCGGAAAGATCAGTCTCTTCCCGGCGATAAAACGGCGAGGCTCATTGGAGATTCATTGCGCATCGGGGAGCGCCCGCCGTTGTTAACAGCTTTTTTATGTGCCGGGCTTTTCACGGAGAGGAGGAAATTCGTGCATGAGATCCGTAGCTCAAGCAATATGGAACCGAAGGTCCGGTTGCTGAAGTTCGGGTCACACGTTTGAAGTACCTCGGTCCTTCGATGGGCTCTTGAAAAGTTTCAACCGGAGCACCGGAGCTTTTTAGATATGTGACCCGAACTTCGGCAGCTGGACCTCAAGTTTGTGATTCATAAGGGCTGAACTTCGGATCTCGTGGAGCCTACTTCTGGAGCTGTTTCAAAGCTTTCCTCGGTCATAATATGTGTTTCACAGCGTGATGTGGTTCTTGGATATTCTGAAGCAATGTCCTAAAATCCATAGATTATTAGTCGGTCGAAGTCTGATGTGAAATACTCTGAGTGAATAGATCAGAGCGCAAATGTCACCAAAGACGGACGAATTAGTTGAGGTACCTGAAGTAGCGTGACTTCAGGTTTTCCTGGTACAAGCGTCGAATGGCAGAGTGGTAGCGCACTCGTCTATCACCTCCGCGACTCGGGCTCAAATCCATGCTGCGGCAGTTTCGTTTTACGCTTGCCTGTTAGATTTTCACTCCCGCCAGGGCGCGAAATTCGCGCCGGATCCATGCACTCAGAGTAGCAGGTGGTCAAAATAGCAACCGAGCAAGCGTGAATTTCGCGCCGGGATTTTTAACAGCGAGGGACAAATTTGGCAATACTCGAACGCGCATACGGCCTTCTTCCCGAACACGGCAGAGTATAGATTACAGTCAATGGTTCGACGAATCCCTTCCTGGTTCCGTGGGGTGCGAAGCCCGAAATTCCTCGTCCCTTCAGCGTATCTCAATTTCCGCATGAGCCCCAGAAAACATTGATTTAAATGGAAGATAGGGCTCACGTTGAAGTCGAGATATGCTCTTACTTAAGAGGGGCCGAGCGGCCGAGTGAAAATCAATCCTCCGAGCTCCGTTTACCCGACGGACAAGGTTCTAAGGTGGAAATAAAGACCTCACGCGCCGCTCGATTAATTGCTCTGCCGGTTGCCTACGAGCACGAGGCCAGGCGCAAATTGAGCGTGCAGGAATCTCTACCAACATTATGGATGGTCTATAGCCCCGGGCGCGACTCTCCTTGCCACTCGGCTCCGACCGCGCTCGTTAAAACTGCCAGAGCGGCGCATCGGCCGACCGGATACTTATTATCGACACGAGTTTAAAGGCCGCAGTTTAAGAGGCTACTTGAAACTTCCTTCACTTGGAATCTCCTCCAAGTTGCCGCGACACGCTCGCTGCCAACGGATTGAAACGGAATTCGCTCTGTTGGGTCTGGAAAACACGCAAAAAACGGGAAATCCTAACCGCTCAAACCTTAAATAAAGAATTCCTTAAATCCTTCCAAGAAATCCTCAAATTCCAAGAAATCCTTAAATTCCAAAAAATCCTCAAATCAAGCATTTTGCTGCTTAATATGAACTTATTTTTGCCTAACCCAAACATTAGTTTTCTTGTATCAAGAAAAATTCAGCTTAAATCAAGATAAAAAAAAAAAAATTCTTGGCGGCAAATTCAAGAATCAGCATGCTTAAGCCGAGCACATTTTTTCCAGTGTACATTTTTAGGTTAAATTAAGTTTTAGATGCGTAAAGGGATTTCATTTTGCAGAAAGGAAGCAGGAGCATTACAGTATGGCTAAAATTGTGTAACTTTCTTTACCTTGCAAATATAAACCGATCATCCATAGAAGTTTTATTTTTGCTCTCAATAAACTGTAAATTCAAAACGAAAATTACCCTTGTAAATGATTTTTTGCATTATTTCAGTAGTTTCATTGCAGAGAATGTAAGATGCACAATCCTAGCAACATTGGAATAATCTTGGTTCCTTTTTGCAAAATTTAATCCAAATATTCCTGTTTGTATTGCTCAACTCGACCTGTGCGACAGTCTAAGTCTTTTGACTACGTATGTATCAATATTGAAAAATGAAAAATGAATAAAAAAACAAAATAAATAAAATTGAAATACACTGTAATTACAAAATATGGTATCATTGGTTTATTTGGCCTCTCTCCAATTTCATCGGATGCCTTTTCAAAGGGCAGGAACGAAAATTACGTTAAAAATTGTGCACGAATCATCTGTTGAAAGAGTGACAGTAGTTGACAAAAGTAATTACTTTCGATATTGAGTTTGAGGCGCTGCTGCACCTTTGCGTGAGGCTGATTCGTAAAATATCTAGTATAGAGCCTACCTAGAACTAGTGTTTTGAAAGTATGAAATATTCAGCAGAATTCTAGCAAAGCCGAAGGAGGCCCGTGCGCCGCATTTTTTTTCAACAGTTTGAACTTTAAATTTTGGACAGTAAGGCACATTAAAAAGTATTTTTAATACAAAAAAACTCATTAAATGTTCCTCTCACATTAAATATATTTTTACCAATAAAATGTATGTCTCGGAACTGCTTCAATGTATCCATTAGTTGTCCTCGTTTGAAAGTTAGAGAAAATTTGTTAGAAAATTGCATATAATCATTCTGTGGAACATGCTGCATGAAGCAGAGAACAAACCACTGTGGCAGACATGTTAATTCATTATTTCGCTGGAGCTTGCACTAAAGCAATTCAGTGTAAATATTCTGTCAAATTGTTTGAAATTCATTGAATATGACAACATCGCAAAGATTGTAGGTAGCCGACCATGAAAAAGCGTGCGATTGAAAAAGGGGATCCCTTATAACGAGCCTGAGATTGAACGAACAATACGATGAATGATGAGCTTTTTTGATTCCTCGTCGAGTGGTTCCATTCGCATAAGACAGAGGGAAAGATCCCATAGCGAGAGGGAAAGAATCCATAATCTCAGTGCCAAAAAAGGGACTTCAATATCTCTGAGAAGCAAGAAAATTAGCTTCTCTCAAAATGACGCAACGTTTTCCAGACAACTTATCTCCCTAGCCCAGCCTTCGAGACCTGCTAACGAAAATTACATCATTATTTATCATTTTCAATGTCCATTCAATCAAAATTGAAAGACTCGATCTCATTTATTTTTAACAAAAGGAAAAAATCTACCGATGTGTAAAATCTTTTGTGAATGATACTACTCATCAACCGATTATTTTCAATTTCGAACTGCAATTCAACTTAATGCACGGTCAAGATAGTGCGTCATCGGTGTATTACGCAAAGAAATAATCGAAGCCAGCCATTCAAGATTGAGGGCAATTTTGGGCGTTATCAGGTGACGTGATAGCCAAAATTATACGAATTGAGTCGGGTCGGTAAAACCGCCGAAGTTCATCTCTCCAGCTTTGAGTTTTTGTGTGTTAATTATACTCTTCAAGAGTCGAAACGATCATGAAAATGTGTCAGAGCTCCTCTTGGCATTTGAATAGCTACAAAATGAGTATTTATGTAATTTTCATGGTCGTATCTAACGGGGATAAGTATTATTTACCCTAAAAAACTGTGGACTGAAAAAAGGACTTATCCGGTTTTCGCACGACGCCATTCAATTGGATCCCATTTAGCAAAAAGGAACCAGCGCAATTACAGTGATGTAAGAATGTTGCTTCTTCCTATGAATCATCTGAAAAGTCCCCCAGAATAGCAAATAGTTTTGGCTTCCCACCAGCAGCAATTTGTTGATTTTAAAGGGAAATGATTGTGTCAATTGTAATACTGTATTTATAGTAAGTATTTTTCAAATGAAAGGAGAAGGTCCACGATTTTGAAAGCACTGTAGTCGTGCCGGTTCCTTTTTTGCTAAATGCGATCCAATCATCCTTCCTAAATCAGAGAAAACGTCAAGAAATTTTGTCCAAAATTTCATCAAATCAGTCAGTCATCTTTTCTAAAGATATCAGAGGAGAGTAGGGAAATGTTAGTGTTCGAGCCCGGTCGCCGCCCTATTTTTATGATGTGTGTTTTGTACGGGGAAGAATGCTGAGTTTTCATTCATTTCTATCCCCTTCACTCTCCAGGACTCGATTCCTTCCACGGTGGAAGCAATTTCTCGGAGCCCTTGAAGTCCAAACAACGGAGGATTCAAAACGAAGCGCACTTCATTCAATTCCGGCAAAACTCCCATTGTGTGTAGGTAGGCTTCCCGGCTCCACGTGTACCGGGCCTCGATCTGAGGATGCGGGGAGGGGGGGGTGAGGGTCGAGGGTGGAAGGAATTAATCTCGGCTGGGTAGAGGTGAAAGTATCGAGGCGTATGGTAGCTTGTGGATCGGGGCCACGAACCCTAGAGGGGGGGGGGGGTTAGGGGGGTGAGAGTGAAATTGCGTCGAGCGCCTGGCTGCGTGCGCGCAAATGCGTGCCAGATTGCTCATATCGTCGCGCCGCTAAGTTGCGGAGACGCCTCAACAGGTTGACAGTGCGACCCTTAGACCGCGCACGGTTGTCGCACCTTGGGACCGTCGAAATGCGAGCAAATTGCCATCGAAACCGAATGTAAAGTGGCGTAAAGTAAGGTGAAAGTAACGTAAAACAAGGGTGGGACTTGGTACGTAATAAAAGTCCCGTATACGTAACGTAAAACATGCGAGGGACTTGGAGGACAAGGCGCATACGTGCAGTTTTTGAATGTAAAGTGGCGTAAAGTAAGGTGAAAGTAACGTAAAACAAGGGTGGGACTTGGTACGTAATAAAAGTCCGTACGCTGTAACGTAAAACATGCGAGGGACTTGGAGGACAAGGCGCATACGTGCAGTTTTTGAATGTAAAGTGGCGTAAAGTAAGGTGAAAGTAACGTAAAACAAGGGTGGGACTTGGTACGTAATAAAAGTCCCGTATACGTAACGTAAAACATGCGAGGGACTTGGAGGACAAGGCGCGTAAGTGCAGTTTTTGAAAAAGGAGGTATTAATGATCAAGTAAAACTATAGTCTTAAGGTGATTCGATGGACGCCATATTTTGTGTCAGAACGGCATGCGATATATCGCATCAATTGGTTCCATTTTTTCAGCTACTCGTCATTTTTCTCCAATTTTGAGATCGCAATTCAGTTGTCAGGAGACTAAAGCACTCACTTACCAATTTTAACAAAGAAATTCAACGTAATAAAGGCGTAGGTTTTTTAGAGAGAAAACATCGCATTCGATACTGATATCGAAACTGCACTCGAGTGCGATATTTTCTTTCTGAAAAAAACCACGCCTTTATTACGTTGAATTTCTTCGTTAAAATTGGTAAGTGAGTGCTTTAGTCTCCTGACAACAGAATTGTGATCTCAAAATTGGAGAAAAATGACGAGTAGTTGAAAAAATGGAACCAATTGATGCGATACATCGCATGCCGTTCTGACACAAAATATGGCGTCCATCGAATCACCTTAATGCATATTATGTGAAAAATTCGATCCCATATTCCAATTTTTAAGCATCAAAAAGTCAGTTTGAACTTTTTTTCCGCCATAAAGATCCATGATATTTCGAACCTTCAAAGGCGTATTTCTCAAAATAGCAAAAATTGCACTCATGCGCCTTGTCCCTTAAGCCCCACAATTGTCTTCCTAGAAATATAAACATGAGTAAAACATAAACCTGAGTAATCATCATGATCAATAAAATGTTATTGCACTGGTAAAATTTTACTTAGCGTTATTAATTGCAGTAAGCATTTCCCTCGGTGGAATGTGCACTTGTCGGTTGAATGTTTTGTTGGAAAAATGAATTCATTTTTACTCAGTACGCTGACATTATTTAGTGTCACACGATCAAATGGGGCTATAAATGTATCACAAGGTGAAATGCTGTCATTGGCCCAAGTCATCGAATAAGCCAATCAAAACGCCTGACCTTGATAAATTGATAGGATTTGTAACGGGGATAGTTTACAGTCACTGTTTTTGAGTGGCAAAAAAAAAATGATAACGTGGTTAGAATTTTGCAACGTCAAAAAATGAACTTTTGGGGGGTATTTTTTGACCGAATATTATTGTATTTATATTATTTTCCCTGACTGATTGAGTAAAAAGCACTTTGGCACGATTCAGATCTGCGACGATAATCCCAGATGAGAAGTTTAAAAAGTTTTGAGTTTTTCGCTGCTACGCTCACATGTTCCGCAAAGAAAATAAAGTTTGGATGCTTTATGATACTTTATTATACTTCAATGCCGTGAAAGTTCAAACCCATAAAACTTTTAATGGTGACGAAGAGGCGCGGTGGCGTGGGAAAGGAAAAAGAGGAAACCTCCTGTCGGTTGTGAGTGATGTGAAAATTCCTCCATAGCGTCACTCACTGTTCACTGAAAATGTTCAGCCACATATTTGGTGATAAAATAAAATTAATTTTAAAAAAATTATGGAACGGATGTTTTCCCATTACTTCAAGCTGACCTTTTAAAGACTGATTTAGCGTCGTGAAAGTGTGAAAAAAAATATATTTTCCTCTCCTAATGACCAGGTAACCTCGATCAAATGGACGTATTTATGCTGGAAGGAACTGTGTATAAATTAAATCAAAAGGAGCTATGACCAAAAAATTCGCTTGCTTCATTAATCCTATTGATCTAACGCATTTGCACGTAGTTCCTATTAGTATAAAGACGTGAAAGTTCAAAATAAGACCTTATTACGTTTCTCCTATTTTCGGCTGTGTTGCTTACTGAGCCTTTGAAGCACCGCTTTAAATAATGCCAACGAAGACGAACACGAAATAGAAACAGAACAAGGAATAGGACGCACGTTGATGACGGCGCAGAGATACAACTATTCGTGCTTGATGGATGTCCGTGTTGCATCTGCAAAATTGAAGGCGCCATGGCGCAAGGAGTGAATCACTCGCAATGCCTCGTTCCATGCTGTCAATGAGGTGCGACGCTTGGATTCTAGAGAAAAATTCAAAAACGAGGCCCGAATGCGTCTCTCCAATATTCGGCTGTGTTGACTTTCGATTTTTTTCTGTTTTGTCTGATTCTTCCTTAGGATATATTTATAAACCCATATCTAAAGCTCGTGTGCACCGGCCCCATGTAACCCGCGGAGCACATGTTTTTAGCAAGCCTCGGGTCAGTCTGACCCGGCTTGAGCATCTTAGGGTTAAAAGGATAAAGGTCTTAAAGGCAGTCCATTTCTAGTCAAATTTCAGTCCCATAGAGATATCTAGTTTTATAATGACTTTAATGCATGACGGCTGTAATAGCATCTTTGTGTCCACAATTCTTGCGTCCGACCAAGTCGTTCGTTGTAAAAATATAAATTAGAAAATATATAAGATGCAAGTGTAAAATCAAATTTAAGTTAAATTTCTGGTCTCCGGCGTTAATGAGCGTCGTAATTAATCAACAAACTAATTATAAAACATATTTACAAAAATGAATTTAAACAAATATTGCCCCAGAAAAATACACTAATAATTACAAAAAAAGATGATTAATTCATCTTAAATTCATTCTTTATCATTATAGTTTACAGTTGGATACTCTCGGTAGAAATTAAATTATTTAAACTTATGCCTGATCCGGCAACGCTGAACAAAATATAGGGGTTAGAAGGGCGCGGCTAGAATGAAATCCGAGCGCATAATCGCCGTTTTAGTTTCCTGAGCTTCCTAGCACGATTTCCCGGCTTTTCTTGGAAGCGTCCCAAGCTTTGTTTGTGGTTGTCGTGAGCTGTAATTAGTAGTTTGAGCTGTGGTAGTGAAACAGTAAATCGTATCGTATTACCCTAAATTAAAGCGGGCAAGGGAAAAGAATCCTTCGGTCTGAGTAGGGACTCGTGTCTCGACGAAGAATGCATCACATTTTGTTTTACTATAATTGTAGTTTCGACAAAATGCAATCCTTTTCGGTAGAGAGGGCTAAATTTGCAATATTTCTCAACTTCTGCGTTTGAATGCACCTATGAATCGTTAAACTGGACTTTATTTAGCAAACGAAAAAATACTTTTTCCAGCTTACTATGAAAACACCATACGTCTCATTAGTTTTCTTGTGTAGATAGGTGTTTTTTTATGGATGAGCCAGAAACAGTATACCTTTAATAGCTTTTAGTTCAACTGCCTTTCATGTGACCATGTGAGTCATAAAATTTGAAATTGGTATTCATGAAAGTAATGCCAGAGGGAGTTCTCCATCCTAGCAGAATTGAGTATTTTTTAGCTGAATAAAAAAAAAATTCGTATAACGTCTAAAAACTGTCTCTCGCCAGATCAAGACGTCTTATTCAGACGACAATCAGTCAAGCGCCATTTCTTACATTTTCTTTAACTACGAGAGAATATTTACCCTGAAGTTCAAGTACGTGTGTGCTGACGGAATGCATGAAGCTTTGAATGCAGACAGTTCTGCTTGACCTAATGACGTCTGATTTATTGTGCGAGTACGTCAACTTATAATCCAAGCCGACACGTCAAATTATCTGGCAGTAGGAGGACAAGACATCATTTCTCGGATAGAGGAACGTTCCTCTATTCCAAGGTTGAAAATTGGACTCAAACAATTCAATTGTTCACAAGAATTAACCAGCGCGCAATTTCCGTTTAAAGTTTGTCTAATTTTAGCACGAGAGTAGAAGAAAAATCAACATAATTTTCAGCTAGAAATTCTCAAAGTTTCTCCGGTGAAAAAGCAATCTACGCGAGGAAATTTGGCAACACTAAAATATAGTTACGTTCTTTCGTGAGGGAAACGACGGAGAGATGTAAATCTAATGTGGGATGTGAGCGTCATTGTCAAGAGATCGAGCTGACAAATCTGAAAGTTATGAAAATATCCTGGTCCAAGGCCTAAGAAATAACGGGAAAGTCATCGTCAAGTCACAATGTGATGAATGCTTCGTCTTCGAATTGTCATTGTTATCCGTTCATGTAATAAACCAACATTTAACTCGGCTAGCTATGAATGTTCATGATGAAATTTGTTTTTCCTTCTCGCGTCAGTGTATTTTCCCGTCGTCGTTAATTTTTTTTTTACGTAGAATTGAATGTTATCCTGAAAAAATTTTGAAAAATAATTATCCTCCAAAATCGATAATCATTGTCAGTTAGTTTTACTTTTTTAACTAAAATAAATTTTTTTCTTTTGTTTACAGGCTAAATTAGAAACCAAGGCTTTAAAAGCGAAAAGGCCTGGTTTCACGGACGAGAGGTACAACGAAACCTCGTATTATATTGAAAATGGTAAGACTCATTTGTTTTCTTTTATTCTCTCTGGTTTTTATAATCATGATTCTCTTGTACTTTTATTCTATTATCAACTTGGAGAAGCTTGATTCTCATGTACGTCAACGTCTAAATGAAAAGGGGCCTGAGTCCACGGAGAAAAAAATCTTCATCAGAGCGATTTTTAATGACCCAGGGGTCAAAATGGCATTTTGATTTCGACAGAATACGCTCAGCTGTGATTTTAATCAGAAGTTCCGAGCGATTCACTGTATTTTTGTGCCGATTGAGGGACATTTTTGCTCCCTGAGAATGGCAGAGAAGTTCTTCAGGCGGTTGCCTCAGAAGTACGTGTTTTGAACTTCAAACTTTAGACTTCAAAGTTTTAAATTTCGGTTTAGGTTAACATACTTAGGTGTAGAAACCACATTAAAAAAGGTTTATCGAGTTTTTCATCAAGTTCGCACCTGCAGGAATGCAGATTATTCCAGGCCTCTCCAATTTTCTGCAACGCGTTTGGTTTTTGCGAAGGTCAACACAACGCGCCGATCAAAATTTTGCACTGTTTTTGGATGTGTGCCAAAGCCATATTACTCCACGAGAGGTAAAAATCTGAAAATTTTTTGGGGGAAAACTCTCAGCCCCCACAAATTTTTAACACATTCACAATTTAGTCCACGGAAAAGTGTCAGGGGTCATCCCCTAAAAATGTGGTACTACCCTAATTTGGATGTTACGAACATTTCTAATCAATTATTGTGGCAGAGCCACAACTTTTGGGTTAGTACACTAAAAAAAAGTTTGGTCGTTTGCACCGAAATTCGGTGTTCCATATCGTCCCAACTAATTCGGTTCGTCAAACTGAATTTTCGGTTTGTCAAACCGAGCTTTCGGTTCGCGTAATTGAGAAAGTGAACTAACGAACAAAGTTTGGTCATGCATGCCGAACATTTGGCTGCACGAACCGAAAGTTCAGTTTGACAAACCGAATATTTGGGATAATATGGAACACCAAACGTTTGGTTCACATGACCGAATTTTTCCTTTTCAGTGTAGCCTACTTTATTGGGGTACTACCTCAATTTATTGGAAATCATCCGACAACCCCTACCTCTTTTTTTCTGCGTCCCAACCGCGCGGTCGAGAACAATGGACCACTAGACAAGGTACGAATTTCAGCATTCTGATACGTTTTTCTCAACCAAAATTTCACGTAAAACACGATGTGCACAACGAAAATTACCGATATCAACTCCTAACGAAGATAATTAATGATTCTTGATGCGTAAATTCAAACCACCCGCTCATGAAAACTCAATGCTCTGCGTGATTCACATCGCGCGCTAAACGTTATCATGACAGTATCTGCGATTGAAACATCTGGTAACCTCAATTTTGACGCTTTGGCTCGGCTACAGCAAATTGCTTACAGTTTGAACAACAAACGGTGGGAAATGAACTTTGCTCGATTGAGAAGCTTGCTGAAACCGTTGTGGTGAACGATTTGACTCACGTAGAGCTTTGAGTTTCTTGCGAGCGGGCAGTTCAAATTTCTCGTAACCAATGTGAAATAAAAACGTTAATATCTTCGTTAGGAGTAGGTTTCAGTAATATTCGTTGCTTTAATCCTGTTTTATGTGAAATTCTGGTTAAGAAACATGTACCAGATTGCTTAAATTCGTACCTTGTCTAGTGGTCCATTGGCACCCCTGGTTCACCAGACCCAATTTGACGAAGTCCGAATGGTCATAGGACGTTTTTTTCTTAGGACGGCAGCGCTGCGCCACGGAGAGGGGGCGGCAAACGCGGAGCTCATCAATTTGACAATGAGGGGGTGTAGTGCTTAACGCGGCGTTACGATTTTCCGAAATTGATTCGCATTGTGTACCCGGGCAGTTGTGTAGCGGCCAAGTCGCCGAGGGTCGTTGTGTTGCGGTGTGACGCGGCTCGCTCTGCCCCGTCCGACCCTGTCCAGGTCCCTGTCGCAGTGAGACGCAGTGGTCATTTCCTTTAATGGATTTTCCACTCGCTCGCCATCTTTGTAAGCCCGTCGGTCGTCTGTGTAACATTAATCGATTCTTGATACCGGACAACAAACGAGGGATTAGTGTCACCCATTCTCCGCTACGCCTCCCCGCGCCCCCCTTCCCCCCGCTATTCCATTCGCCCTTTTTCTTTGATTGGAAAAAGACCGAATTTCAGCTCGCTCCTCTCAGGATAGCCTCGACCATTACCTACCCCATGGCGTAGACCAGACCGAGGTCGCATCCTCTGGTGTGATTGCTAAACCATCCACACTGGAAAAAAACACATCGGATCTAGATATATAAAAAACATCGACAAGAAAAAGTACTCTTGATTCGATCAGAATCTAGCTTAAATCAAGAACCCAGCCTCTTAATTTAAGCGGATTTCGTTTTGATTCAAGCAAAAATCCGATTGAATCAAGAGTTTTTTTCTTGTCAATGTTTCCAAGAGTCTGGACTCTGGATCCAATGTGTTTTTTTTTCCAGTGCAGGGGACTGATTATTGAAATTGGTAGACAAAGCTATAGACAAAGAAGACATCGAGAGTATGGAACGATCCTGTTGGTCGAGACGGGTGCTTCTCATAGGCATAGGTGGGAAACGACGGACCAACTGCCGGGTCTCTCGTGGGTTGCCGTTAGTTAGTCTATTACTTACCTCCTTTGTCCAATCCAACCTCCCATTTCAACCAATAAGATGCTTCATTTTTCCTCTGTCTCCTATGTATATCGCTTTTCTATTAATTTTAATGATCAGCCTGCAAGAGTTTTTTCTCTCGTCAAAACTTTATGTGGCCCCCCTCGAGGAAAGTCTCCTAGCCAACACTGTAAAATGTAAAATCGGTGTATTGGTACCATTTCGGAGAGCAATGTTTTGCAACATTTTGGTCCCAAAAATGTCAAACCGATTTGGAGTTGTCACCTTCTGTTTGCAGTTCAAGTGACGTACTTCAAAGAAGTAGCTGTGGCCCAAAATCGTAAGATGAAAATACTACTTCATGTCCTGCAATGACACAAAATGAAATACGGGAACCATCTGCAGCGCGTTCTATGACAAAATAAGCCCCAAATCTTCGAATAAAACCAGCGTTAAACTTTTTTGAAGTTTATTGTTCGAAAACGTAGTTTTGAGAGGTTCATCAGAAGTTTTCATCTGCAATGTTTTCGGTGTAAAATCCGTGGATTGAGATCCAAAACGTCCATCAGCATAAACACGATATTGCGTGTACTCCATTATTTTTAAAACTTGAAAAAGTTTTCGGTTGAAAATCCTAATTTTGGGGTTTTGACCCGCCTCGCTACACTAAAAATTTTGTCTCCATGAACCAAGGCCCCTTTCTCCAAATACCGCCTCAAATGAATGATTAAATCAATTCAATCAATTTTAGATAAAACTCTTCACCGTCATTGCATCGCTGAGGTTGTCACTATTGAACTGCCATGCCAAGGAAAAACGCCATAGTAGCCTATTTTAAATTTCCTACGTAAAATCGCAAATTTTCAGGGAATTTTGTTAATATTTTTCTTCCGATTTTCCAGAGAGTTTTGTTCGTAATTTGATCTAAAGTTCCAATGAAAAATATTCATAGCTTCCTTCAAATATGATTATTTCCTGAGAGGGAATGTGGCAAAATTCGAATGCTCACACGGCGTTCTTCCTTATCGTCTAGCTAAGGAAGAACGCCGTTAGCAGTTCCCAAATTTCCTTTGGTAAATCACTAATTTTTGGGAAAATTAGTAAATATTTTTCTCTTACTTTTCCAGATAATTTTGTTTGCAATTTTACTTAAAGTTCTCGAAAATTTATATGAAAATTATTCATATACCTTTCCTCGAGAATAAACATTTTATCGAAGGAAATTCGGCAACTCTCGAATGTTCATACGGCGTTTTTCCTTAGCACGGCAGTGAATCTCTCGTATCCGTTCGGGAGCGATAAAGGCATGCATCGAAAGCAGCGCTTCGATCCGAGGAAGGAAAAAATAAAATTGCCCAACAGTATCCGCACAATTATCGCACGCACATTCCTTTCGTCGAAAAATGATGGATGATCCGCACCGAAGAGGTGATCCGTACAACGAACCCTCTCACCGATTTGTGTCGCAGTGCTTCAACGCCCCCCTCCCCCCTATGGGTTGCCCCCTTCCATTTCAAAGCCGCCGCCCTTATCCCAAGCATGCAAGCTTTCTGTTACCTTATCCTAATCATCGAGTGCTTTTACCCTTTTCCGACATCGTTGTCAGATTGCACTGTTTTATGAGATATTTTACATTCATAGAAATATCGGAATGAAATTCCGAGTGTTTTCACTCTGGAGTGTGTTTGCTTGCCGAAGGGGTAAAATTCTCTCAAGAAGAGCGCAGTTCATCCCCCAAAAAGGAGTAGATTTCCGCTTGCATCGCAAGAAATGGATCATATTTGATTAGTGGTTCGATGGATGGTTTGGTTCAAAACAATAGAACGTAACATCAAACCAAAATTTTAGGATGTACGAGGGGCGTTCAATAAGTAAGTATCCCCCCCTCTCTAAAATCCATAAGAATGGACCAATTTTAAAAACTTGGGCTCAAAATCTTCCTTAGGATATTTTAAGTTCAACAAAACAAACCGCAACAAAATCGGACTATGTGCGGCCGAACGCGAGCCGTTTGAACGCGCCGAGGTGCTCGACGCTCCCGCCGAATCTGCGAGGATTTGAAGTCCGCTACAGGAGAAGAGCTTCTCTGCCAAAGCCTCAGTCGTTCATCACTGACGAAAAATCAAAGAAATTTTTGTAGAATAAGGGGCTTACCTCATTTCTCCACATAACCAGCTCGATCCAAGCAAGTCTGATACTGACTAAGACTAAGAGAACAGCTTTTGGATGCCTCGTGCGTGGAAGTCTTTCAGCTGACCGCGGATGAAAGAGTGGACGGCTTGTTTGACCTCTTCCACTGATTCAAAATTAACTCCTCCGGGTTCAGATTTCAGATACGATAATAAATGGCAAACCAGACCACCATTTATTCCCGTTCCTGAAATCTGAACTCGGAGGAGTTAATTTTGAATCAGTGGAAGAGGTCAAACAAGCCGTCCACTCTTTCATCCGCGGTCAGCTGAAAGACTTCCACGCACGAGGCATCCAAAAGCTGTTCTCTTAGTCTTAGTCAGTATCAGACTTGCTTGGATCGAGCTGGTTATGTGGAGAAATGAGGTAAGCCCCTTATTCTACAAAAATTTCTTTGATTTTTCGTCAGTGATGAACGACTGAGGCTTTGGCAGAGAAGCTCTTCTCCTGTAGCGGACTTCAAATCCTCGCAGATTCGGCGGGAGCGTCGAGCACCTCGGCGCGTTCAAACGGCTCGCGTTCGGCCGCACATAGTCCGATTTTGTTGCGGTTTGTTTTGTTGAACTTAAAATATCCTAAGGAAGATTTTGAGCCCAAGTTTTTTAAAATTGGTCCATTCTTATGGATTTTAGAGAGGGGGGGATACTTACTTATTGAACGCCCCTCGTAAGTTGGAAAAGATGAAAATGAAATCCCAACAATTTCACCTTTCATCGCCATTTGGTGCTCGAACCTCGAACGAATGAAAGACCAGTCACAAAAGACCCATTCTCTCAGATTTGTAAATTGACTTTTGAGGCTATGTTCACTCATGTTGACCCAATTGATATCGATACAATCTCACCTATTTGATGTATTGAATGCGATTTATTATTTTAGACGTTTTTAAAATAAAACCGAGTTAGGAAGATGGCAACGTCGCGAACCGAGATATGCGTCCTTGCAGTTTCAGCGTCGATATTCAATTTCGATAGCCGTTTTTCCAATAAGAGGACGAGACTATATCAGGATTCGGTAGGATAGTACGGCAATAGTGTTTCTATTCTTCCGGGTTGCGGTGCAAGAGGCTCGGAAGTCCATCCCGTATATTCCGGGGCTCTAATGACCGGAGTTGGAGCAAGTAGCCTTTGGCGTGGCTTAATCTTCCAACTTGGGGCTATTAACGCTCTTCGAAAATCTAACTTCATTTGCCCATTATTTCATGCACTCGAACCCATTTTTCATCGCGTCCGCCGCTCGCCGTCCACTATTCCATGTGAGCGAAATTCGCCCTGACATTCCCACGTTGCCTCGTCCGTTCTGGCTGAAAAGTGGCTCTACACTGGAAAAAAAACACATTGGATCTAGAGTCAAGACTCTTGAAAACATTGACAAGAAAAAATACTCTAGATTCAATCGGATTTTTGCTTGAATCAAAACGAAATCCGCTTAAATTAAGAGGCTTGGTTCTTGATTTAAGCTAGATTCTGATTGAATCAAGAGTACTTTTTCTTGTCGATGTTTTTAAGAGTCTGGACTCTAGATCCAATGTGTTTTTTTTCCAGTGTGACTCCATGAGGGGGGGGGGGGGGGGTTGTCTTGACTCTCAGTATAAAGGGACTCTAGGTTGGCAGTGTGAAAATGAAGCTGGCGGCATTTGCAGGAATCCGAAAGGGAGTCGCTGTTTTTGACGCGGCGGCTGATAGCGCGTCGTGGCGCGACGACGCTTGGCGTCGCGACGCGGTGAGGTGCGGCAAGGATCGCTCGCGCCTTTTAAAAAGGCTCCGGAACCGGGATCCGAGAGCCATCAGTGTTTAATTCTCCCCCGTCAGGATTGGGATTGTCGTATGATTAACAGCCCCGAACAATGGAATTTCAACAGCCGCTTCCACGGTTGTCCTCCCGTCCTCCGCCGCACAGTGGGAGAGGTCGGACAAAGTTTGGAAACTTTAAACGCTCTTAACTCCGTTTATGCGAGACTTTGAGGTTCTAAAAGTGGCTTCGTTGGTTTTCTCTTGAAATTTTCTTCCAGAGGCACCCCTTACGACTGAAAATGTGATGAAATAAACATTAAAATTTGCAGTTTTAGTAAAAAATTTCATTTCCGACCTCTCTAATGGAGATGTTGCATGTGTGAGGAATTTGCGATTTGACTGTTGATTCGGATGTAAAAGTTCGCGAGGAACACGATAATGCCACTGGTTTTCTCTGAAATCAACTCCCAAGCTCAAAAAAAGCTCTCAAGTTCAGGCCAAAATGGAGGGGATTTCCCTCGCTATCCTGAGAGTCCACTTCTAAATCAAGAAGAACTCTCCATGCAAAGATAGGGAGCAAATACATTAGCAGGGATACCGTGTTTTCAGTTTTGGAGTCCCCAGATAAAGTGGCAGCCCTGTCAATGTATTTGCTCCCTATCTTTGCATGGAGAGTTTGTCTTGATGTAGAGATGGACTCTCAGGATAGCGTGGGATATCCCCTCCATTTTGGCCTCAACTTGAGAGCTTTTTTTGAGCTTGGGAGTTGATTTCAGAGAAAACCAGTGGCACCATCGTGTTTCTCGTGAACATTTACGTAAGAATCAGCAGTCAAATCGCAAATTCCTCACGCATGCAACATATCCTGAGAGTCCACCTCCATATCAAGACAAACTCTCCATGCAACGATAGGGAGCAAATACATTGACAGGGCTGCCACTTTATTTGGGGACTCCACAACTGAAAACACGGCAACCCTGCTAATGTATTTGCTCCCTATCTTTGCATACAGAGTTTGTCTTGATGTAGAGGGGGACTCTCAGGATAGCGTAGGATATCCCCTCCATTTTGGCCTCAACTTGAGAGCTTTTTTTGAGCTTGGGAATTCATTTCAGAGAACACCAGTGGCACCATCGTGTTTCTCGCCAACTTTTACATAAGAATCAATAGGCAAATCGCACATTCCTCACACATGCAACATCTCTATTCCGAGTGTTTTCACCCTGTTGTGTTTGCTTGCCAAAGGGGTGAAATTCTCTCTAGAAGAGCGCAATTCAGCCCCCAAAAAGGAGTAGATTTCCGTCTGCATCGCAAGAAATGGATCGTATTTGATAAGTGGTTCGATGGATGGTTTGGTTCAAAACAATAGAACGTAACATCAAACCAAAATTTTAGGATTTAAGTTGGAAAAGCTGAAAATGAAAATCCCAACAATTTCACCTTTCATTGCCATTTGGTGGGGCCAAGATAGGGATCTTTGCAAAGAGAGTTTGTCTTGATGTAGAGGGGGACTCTCAGGATAGCGTGGGATATCTTGAGAGCTTTTTTTGAGCTTGGGAGTTGATTTCAGAGAAAAGTGAGAAAACCAGTGGCACCATCGTGTTTCTCGCGAACTTTTTCGTAAGAATCAACAGTCAAATCGCGAATTCCTCACACATGCAACATCTCCATCGACCCGATCCAATGTGCGCCGGGCGACCATCTCCCTGGGGACTCGCACGAATCTGGCAGCCGTGGGTTACCCCACCCGCGGCCCCCTCCGCGGCTCCACCGGGAAATCCTCTTTCGAAAAATACGTCGTCGGCCGGGGAGAGCTTTAAAAAACGCCGATGCTCCTCCCCTCGGCTCCTTCTCGCTGAATGAGTCCTGCAAATCGAAATTAACGTTGCTTCTTTTTCGATTGGCCCTTGAGCTGGGCTCGGCGATGAGGCGGCTTATGATTGGGGACAATCAATAGCAGGACTTTTCAATGAGGAAGTCGTCGTTTTTTCTGGAGGAAGGGTCTCGGGTGGAATGGTAAACGTCAGCGTTCAGCATTGTTACCAAAGACAGAATATTTGGACTGCATTTTGCAATTCGGAACTATAAATTCTGGCTCTTCTGGAAAAACACGTATGTGCATCGGGAAACTAATGACGCATACGTTGTTTTTTAGCCGGGCCAGAATTTATAGTTCCAAATTGCAAAATGCAGTCCATTTCAGAGACTCCGCACTACTGCCGTGGTAAGGAAGAACGCCGTATGAGCCGTCATGCGTTGCCAAATTTCTTGAGGTAAATCACGAATTTTCGGAAAAATTTGTAAATATTTTTCCTCCATTTCTTCAGGTAATCTTGTTCAGAATTTTACCTAAAGTTCTTGGAAAAAATTTTCGGAAAAACATTCATAACTTTCCTCAAAAATAAACATTTTATCGTGAGAAATTTGGCAACTCTCGAATGTTCATAAGGCGTTTTTCCTTAGCACGGCAGACTACTACACTGAAAAAAAGTTACGGGCTTTGTAGACATACCGTCCGTTCCGGGCTCAGAGGCCGAAAGCACCGGGCGCTGGACCCGTAGACGCACTGGAAAAAAAAAACACATTGGATCCAGAGTCCAGACTCTTGAAAACATTGACAAGAAAAAGGACTCTTGATTCAATCAGATTTAAGCTTAAATCAAAAGGAAATCCGCTCAAATTAAGAGGCTTGGTTCTTGATTTAAGCCTAAATCTGCTTGAATCAGGAGTCCTTTTTCTTGTCAATGTTTTCAAGAGTCTGGACTCTAGATCCGATGTGTTTTTTATTTTTCCAGTGCGCGTAGGTCGTTTTCGACGTCGCAGACTTCCCGTCATACTTTATTTTTTGAACGGAAAACTACTCAACGGCAATTCTTTGAAACTGCCGTGATTTTTCTTCTCTGTGCGAAGGAAATTCTGCAAAAACTTTAAGGAATAATATCAATTCGTTCTCCTTTAAAAAAATAATATAGCAGTGGAGATTTTCAAACGCCGCAAATGATGTAGCTGGTTAAGGACTTAAGCCGTCGATTTGTAACATTATAAGCGGTTAATAGGGGAGGGGCCAAGTTTACGTAAGAACACATGATGAGATGAGAGTACGTTCAAACGGTAGTCGTGGGAAGAGCTCCCGCAGCATCGAGACGGCCGGATTCGCCTTCAATTTAGAGAGTAGGCAAAACGGGCTCCCAGGAGCAGGTTTAGTGGTATCAACACCGCCGTTGAGTCAGTCGCAGTCCGTGGCCCTTTCACCCATCACACTTCGTTGAATGATTTCTCACTGAAACTGGAGATTGCTTGGTTTTTTGGGAGGATGAGGGGGAAGGCTTAGTAAGAATGAGGAATTATTTTATTGCGAAAACCGGAATGTTGTTAGAACGTGATACATGATGAAAAGTTTTTAAAATACCCAGTACTACATTGTGCTACAATCTGTTTCACGATGATACCCTGTTCTTTCGATAATCATAAACTGAGCCTAAATCTGATCGGCAAGCAGTAAATGTTGATCTTGGCAAATATTTTAAACAGTGCCCGGTGCATCTAATTCATTCATTTTTTCGAATAAAAGTCCGGAAAATGTTTCATGAAGTCTGGAAAACCTTGAACTCTTCTTTCCAAAATTAACTGGAAACTCCACATTACTTAAAAGTCAGGGAGCAAATGTGTCCCCTTGTGCACATACTTGAATGCATATCATATCACACGCCATTATCTTCCTTTCGGTATTTAGAACAATAAAATTGGTGATTGTGTTTCGAATTTCATACGCGCGGCGGCCAAAATGACGGTTTTGGAGTAAAACAATTTGCAGTTTCCTATTAAATCGTGCCACTTGTCGGTTCCTATGTCTATGTATTAGGAACGATACCTCCTGTCTGCAAACTAACGATTTCAGGACAAGGAGAAAGTTCGCTATTTTTTTTGTAATTTTGACATTAGTTCTGCAATTTTTTTGTAGATTTAAACGCCATCACAGCGCTCCCACGCGATATTGGAAAAAACGGAAAACATCAGCTTGCGTATTTTATACTTCAGAATGCATCAAAGTCCCCAACTCATTTTCGCCAAAATGGACCACTAGACAAGGTACGAATTTCAGCATTCTGATACAGGTTTCTTAACCGAAATTTCACGTAGAACACGATGCGCACAACAAAAACTACCAAATCAACTCCTTACGAAGAAATTAAGTGATTCTTGATGCGTGAATTCAAACCACCCGCTCATGAAAACTCAATGCTATACGTGATTCACATCGCGCGCTAAACGTCATCATGACAGTCTCTGCTATATAAAAATCTGGCAACCTCAATCTTGACGCTTTGGCTCAGTTATAGCGAATTGCTTATAGTTTGAACAACACATGGTGGGAAATGAACGTTTGCTCGATTGAGAGGCTCGCTGAGACCGTTGTGGTGCGCGATTTGACTTACGTAGAGCTTTGAGTTTCTTGTGAGCGGGCCTTTCAAATTCCTCATAACCAATGTGAAATAAAAACGTTAATATCTTCCTTAGGAGTTGATTTCAGTAATTTTCGTTGCGCAAATCGTGTTTCGCGTGAAATTCTGGTTCGGAAACATGTATTAGAATGCTTAAATTCGTACCTTGTCTAGTGGTCCATTGTCAGTTAGAACAATATAACCATATATAACCAAATGAATTCATATTGTTCCTTAGCCTTCGATGTGCTTTTGATCGCACGATTTGCCTTCTGCAGTTAATACCGACAGAAACTCCTGTAACCGCGCTGTCGTGCTGAGGAAAAACGCCGTATGAACATTCGAGAGTTGCCAAATTTCCCCCCGATAAAACATGCCTTTTTAAGGAAATTTATGCGTTTTTTTGCTTGACATTTTCAGATATTGTAGATTAAATTGCAAACAAAATTGTCTGAAAAATTTGAAAAAAAAATATGCAACATTTTTCAAGAAAAATTAGGTTTCATTGAGGGAAATATGGCAACGTCCGAAGGCTCATACGGCGTTCTTCCTCAGTACGGCAGCCATTCTCATGCTATTGAGTTGCAATCGGCATGGAGAGCGAATATCACGATCACGCTCGTTGCGATGGAGCGAGCCGCAAGGACATTTTGATTGTTGAGTCTGTTAGGGAACAGTGCCGGGGGGGGGGGGGGGGTTGGTAGTGGGAAGAATAGTAGCAGTTTTCAGCATTCCTATCCACGAGTGTGCACGCCACTCAAAGATGCTTTGCATCATCAATTTCATTCTGAGCTGAAAAGCCGTAAAGCTGCTCCAAGGAGCTATGAAAAGCCGAGGGGGTCTGAAGAGGCGTTGCAGTGGAAAAAAAGTGAGTTGTCGCCTCCGTCAGCGTTTTCTTCCGCCCCAGCAACAACCACTTATCTCGACTGGAACAATCTATTCAGTTACGCGGTTCTTGCTTTGTGGCTTCCAGTCTTGAGCTCTTGGTCCTCCTGGGTTCTCTCCGTTCTGCGCATCTCTCTTTACCGTCCTTAATTTCGCTCGTCGTTAACTTGCCATTATACTCGTTCTTCTTCTTTTCGAGATGCAATGCGTCATATTGGCCAATTATTCCTGGTAAAATTCGAGTGCAAAAGGATTCATGTTAACGGCACATGTTCTACCATACTAATCTGCTGTCCTTAGCAAAAGCGCCGTAACTCCAGTCTATATTTTTGCAGCTTTTTACCGACGAAATGTTTCATTAACGAACAACCAACATCCATTTATCCTTCATTCTAAGATGAGTGCAGCATACCGTTGAGGACGATTCAAATTTACAAATCGAAGCATCGTAGTGATCATGTTTTCTCGCAATAGAACAGTATGTGTCCAAGAAAAATGTGAAGTCTTAATAGGAGTTACGGCGTTTTTCCTGTGAACGGCAGTAATGAAGAAATACGTTGGACGTTCAATTGATTTTCAAGTTCTTATTATCTCTCTACTTACTAATGTTTAGGTTATTAAATTAAATCTCATCATCTCTATTTTTACATTATATTTAAGTGCTGATTTATTTGAAATTGATCAAATTTCTTTCGATTGAATGGACCGAGTTTTATGGAACCGCACTGAGTCGTATTTTGGAATTGAAATTGGATGGAAGTGTTGAATTTTTCTAGTTATCACAGTTTTTTCTATCAAAAATTCAAAATCGAGAAAAAAACATTTTCAACGTGAGTCTAATTCCATTTGAAGTTTAGTGAAAGTATCCTATTTATGAAGTTGAAAAGAAGGCTTCTTTAACCATCCCTTTATAAAAAAGTGAATTATAAGGCTCTCCTGAAGGATGAGAGATATGTTGAAGAAATGATCCTGTATACAGGAAAGCGGTGTGAGGAAGAACTGGCTGAAAATCTGGCACAGGATGGAACAAAATAAGCAAGCTTGAAGTCTCATTATTAGAGCATTGCTATCTGCCACTACGAACTGATGGGTTATCTCCGCATGCCTGTTTTAATTACCAACTTCATTGCGTGGATACCACTATTGCGGTTCCCGTGTCCTCGAAATTGCCTATATTATTAATTGAAGGCGAGACATTGTCTTGTCGCTAGCTCCAAGCGAATATCACCATTTCAGCTCCTATGAGCCCAACTTCACCGTTTTGATACAATGAAAGCAAAATCCCTCGACTTGGTTCACTACCTGTTGGACTCATACGCCCTCCTTTCAATGATTGAATTTTGAAAAGTAATTATCTCATTCAAATGAAACTTTTTTGGTGCGCAAATGGAAGTAGTTCAGATCTTTAGGTTTCTCTTGAAAGATTAAATAAGCTGTACAATGTTAGCAACATTGTAACCATAGGAGTCCCTGATTGCAAAATTCAGTTTAGTTAATTTTTGAAGTTTACATAGGCCGCATTTTGTAGTATGAAACTTCTATTTCTAGCTCATGCAAAAATGTACGTATCTCTATATGGAAACTAATGATACATCGATGGTGTTAGTCCGCAACCACGTATCTCGTATGCGACGTTGCAGACTTCCTGCCATACTTTACTTTTTAAATGGAAAACTACTCGACGGGAGCTCTTAAAAACTTCCGTGATTTTTCTTGTCTTTCCGAAGAAAATCCTGCAGGAACTTCAAGGAATGATGTCGGTTTGTTCTCTTTTAAAAAATAAAATAGGAGCGGAAATTTTCAAACATCGCCAACGGGATACGTGGCTGTAGACCAGTGTTCGAAACTCACATTTGAGTTTTAGGAGCCAAGTGCAGCATCAAGCCCAATTTTTAGGCGCCATTGAAGATTTTTTAGGGGCCAAATTGACTTTTTGCCCATATAGTACGGCGCATTTAGTGAAAAGTTAGACACAAGATGTTTTCGTAACAGAACTAGTAAGTAGCTGTAACTTGGGGAAGACAAAAGCACTAGGAATGGAATCGTGAAGAAAAGAAAAAGCAAGCTTTCACTTGTAGTGCTGAAAATTCTGATTTTTTTCAATTTAAATAGATTCGTTTTTCTTTCTTTATGTGACTTCCTGTGAAAATCTAGATTTTTAGGGGGCAATTTTTAGGGGCCACGTTGGCGCAGAGCCTTCATTTTTTAGGCGCCATGGCCGATTTTGTAGGCGCATTTTGCGCGTTGGCGCCTGGGAGTTTCGAACTCTGCTGTGGACTTACACCGTCGATATGTTGTTCCTTAAATTAGCCAGGAATAGTTGCAGAATATGTAGTACCCATGATGATCAGCATGTCCCGCTTGAAAAACTTTGATAGGGAACCTTGTCACGAAATACTCCAATACGTACCCCATCAAGGGATCCATTGAATTTATTCGGAGAAGGTATTTCAGCATAGCAAAACGTCGAAGAAAAAAAATCTTGACTGTTTATCAGAGCGACAGACAGTCAAGTTGACAGTTCACGGAAAGTTCGCGAGATCGCACCGCTGAACTTTTCGCGATAGACATAATTGAACGAGGCGAAAGTGGTAAGCGATCGAAACCCCGGCAGCTTTGTCGAGGACATTGTGTCCGAAGCCCATTAATTATACGGACTGTTTTCGACGTCCAACTCTGCCGTGCTGCGTAAGTCCATTCGCACATTGCCGACTTTTCCGGTACAAAACAGGCCTTTTTAAGGAAGTCGTGCATATTCGCTCTTGAAATTTTCAGATATTTTAGACTAAACTGCGAACGAAATAGTCTGAAAAATTTAAAGAAAAACCATTCAAGATGTTCCCAGTAAATTGGTTTGTTTTTATCAGAGAGGATACGGCAACGGCTGAAGACTCTTACGGCGTTGTTCCTTATGGTAGTACGGCAGAACTCTCGGTTGATCGAATCCGAAGTTTTTGACCCGATGTCGAGTTCGGGCGAGACCACCGTTTTGACAATGGCCACAACAATGTGGTCACTACTGGTCAGGGCGTATCTCAATTTCCGGATGAGCCCCAGAAAGCATGGATTTACACGCGAAATAGGGCTCACGTAGTGGCGTGGCGTGCTTTGCGTCGTATCGATTGTTATGCCACTTAAATCTATGGAAAAGGATCGATAAACAGGGTGTTCGCAGCGAACACCTTAATAATCGATTCTTTACCATAGGTTTAAATGGCAGAACAATCGATATATCGCAATTCACGCCACGCCACCGGGCTCACGTGGAGATCAAGATACGCCCTTACGTCAGAGGAGCGACGGGTTGTTCAAGTCGACTGCCACTAAGAGACGACCCCAAACGAAGATTGAAGAAGACGAGAAGCCGCGTCGCGTCGCGATGCGTTGACGTCAGCGGGCTGATCACTGTCATTGAAAAACAAAGCTATAGACAAAGAAGAGATATTAGACAATTCTAACCAGAAATGGTGTAATTTGTTTCAGGTCTCCGCAAAGTGTATCCTTACTATTTCACATTCACCACCTTCACGAAAGGCCGATGGGTTGGCGAAAAAATCCTCGACGTCTTTGCCCGAGAATTCAGGGCTCATCCCGCCGAAGAATACGTAAGTGGTTTTTTTTGTTAGTTTTTTTTTTTTTTTACTACTTCAAATAGCCCACGAGGGCTAATCCTTGCGCTTTAGTCCCTACCCCCCTCCGTTCCAATCCAATCCAATCCAATCCAATCCAAAAATTAAAAGTAGCGTATCTTTCAATCAAAAAGGGGAACTATTTATTGTTCGCTTTTTTTTAAAACATTCTCAACTGCACGAGACAAAATGTTTGTAGACAAGACTTTTTGTCATTATGCATTTCATCAACACTTGAAACACTTCGAATTATGCTTTTAACTCAGTCTAGTGGTTCTTTGAAGATAAAATTGACGTATTTCTGTCAAACGGAACTAAGCGCCATGGAAAAGCATTGCGAGTATAGGACGGAACGAGCCCGACGCCGGTTTCCGCCGCCAATCCAAGCCCCCCTCTACCTTCCTCCCCCTATGGCGCTTAGTTCCGTTTGATAGAAATACGTCCAAACAAGGTATATTTGTGTTCCCTTTAGGTGAAAATATGCTCTTGATTCCGCAGAAATCCATGCTTGGTGGCAAAATTACAAGTGTCTATCTCCTGATTGTGAGCAGTCCCAACCCACAGCTGAATTTCTGTCAGGCTGTGAAGAGTTCTCTTCGCTAATTTATTCGTTGGTTCCCTATCGAAAGAACGTAACTATACGTTTCAATGTTGCCAAATTTCCCCTAGCAGGTTGCATTTTTAACACGAGAATTTTGGAGATTTCTAACTGGTTTTTTCACTGGTTTTTCTTCTAACCTTATGAAAAAATTAGAGTAATTTTCGACAAAAATTATAGGAGTTAAATTGGATTGTTCGAGTCATTCTTGCGACGCTGGAATAGAGTAACGTTTCTTCGTCGGGAAACGACGAATTTTCGCTCACTAATGGTTTATTTTATATTTTCTTCCAACAGGAACGGTGTATACGGAGTGGTTCCCTCACCGTTAATTATGAAAGGGTGGACGTTGACTACAAACTCAAACATAACGATCTTCTCGCCAATGTCGTTCACAGGTATGTAATTTCAACCCTCAGATTTCCCCTCCCATTGTCTCTAACCTTCTTTTATGACGAAAGTTTTGAATAAAACGACGTAACGTGGGATATTATTCTTCATTTTTATTCATTTGATATTATCCTTTCTTCTCTATTCCACCCTGGAAGAAAACAGTACAATAGATTCGTCCCCAGACGTTATGGTTTAACTCAACGTCATCCATTTATTTCGGTAGAAATTTAAGCTTTATGATGACGAAAGAGTAAGAATTCTACCTTAAATAGTATGGATGGAGTATGGATGAAGTATTAATAGTAATGGATAGAGCCAATGGAGATGTTGCATGTGTGAGGAATTTGCGATTTGACTGTTGATTCTTACGTAAAAGTTCGCGAGAAACACGATGGTGCCACTGGTTTTCTCTGAAATCAGCTCCCAAGCTCAAAAAAAGCTCTCAAGTTGAGGCCAAAATGGAGGGGATATCCCACGCTATCCTGAGAGTCCACCTCTACATCAAGACAAACTCTCCATGCAAAGATAGGGAGCAAATACATTGACAGGGCTGCCACTTTATTTGGGGACTCCAAAACTGAAAACACGGCAACCCTGCTAATGTATTTGCTCTCTATCTTTGCATGGAGAGTTTGTCTTGATGTAGACGTGGACTCTCAGGATAGCGTGGGATATCCCCTCCATTTTGGCCTCAACTTGAGAGCTTTTTTTGAGCTTGGGAGATGATTTCAGAGAAAACCAGTGGCACCATCGAGTTCCTCGCGAACTTTTACAAAAGAATCAGTAGTCAAATCGCAAATTCCTCACACATGCAACATCTCCATCGCGATCCCTTCTGCCCGGCGGCGGTCACTAATCGGATTTTTCGCCGGCGAAATCTGAATAAGTGACGAGCGAAGACAAAGAGGGAACGCGGCCGCCGCGACGCGACGTCGGACGGGACGTCGACGTCGACGTAACTAGGTTGGCGACGACAATGTGCTCCTCTCACGGGGACGACCGCGTCCGCTGCCCACACGCGTCGATGCCCGTCAGACGCGCAAAAATAACAGAATCCGAGCAAAATTTAGGTTGGGTCGCTTAATCATTGCGCGAGGTGCAGTCTTAAATTAAGCATTACAAATGAACTCCGATGAATAATGCAACGTGACACTTGGCAAAGACGAATCCGACGAGGGGCTCAACAGGGAATAGCACCCCCCCCCCCCGCCCCCGGCCGCCGGCCCCCCCTCGCGGGGACCCGAGACAAAACAAGACTCGGTACCGACGGGTCTTGACAATTCGCGACGAGACTTCTCAAGGTTGCCAGATAAATGCAGCCCGAGTTACCTGACGTAGGTCAAAATTTCTAACGCACACTGAAAAAAAATCTCTGTGTATTTACCAAGAAAAGGGTAAAATTACCAAGAATTCAGGGTTCTATTTGATTCCAGTTTTTTCTTGGTAAAATGACCATTTATGGAATTGGTAATTTTACCGAGGAATCTCGGTAAAATTATTGACTTTCTCGGTAATTCTACTGATTCCCGGTAAAAACGCCAATATCTTTTATCGACTGTGGTAGAATTACCGAGATAAAATGGCAAAGTTACCGGGAATTGATTACCAATAAAAGTGGTATTCTTACCCGAAAAAAACAGTAAAAATACCGGTTTTTAGGTAAGCTTACCAGTCTGTCTTGATAAAATTACCAATAATTGGTAAAAAAAAGTGAGATGGTAAAGGTACCAACGGACCTTGGTAATAACTCCGAGAATTTTTTTTTAGTGCAGCAGCCCGTGACAATGGTGATATCAAAACCATAGGAGAAAAAACGGGAAACAAGGCTAAAAAGCTCACATACAAATTCGAGACGTTTCGGCTCAAAACTGAGCCATTTTCAGTCGGAAGAATAAAACTAAAATATAAAAAATTCCAAATAGAAACCTCTCTTCTCTTGGTTTTGATTTTCTCGGCCATCGTGCAGTCTGCAGGTTTCTATTCGAAATTTTTTATATTTTAGTTTTATTCTTCCGACTGAAAATGGCTCAGTCTTGAGTCGAAACGTCTCAGATTTGTATGTGTACATTTTAGCCTTGTTTCTCGTTTGTTCTCCTATGTTTTCGATGTTAGGTACCTGACGTCAGAGTCTCTTTATACTACGCCGATAAAAAAGCTCGATCGAGCCGAATGGATTGTATTCGATACATCTAACAGGTAAAAAAATGTGTAGTGAAAATCAATCATTGAGAGTATATACCGTCCTCGCAAACGGGAAAGAAAGCGCCTTGATTTTCTCAATGTTAAGTCTGAATACAACTATTCGTGCTCCAGGGATGTGCGCGTTGCATGCACGCAAGATTGCAGGCTCTCTGATTTTCTCATTGGCACAGCTTGGCCAGTGGCGATTCGTGCAAGTTGACTGTACCGTGTTTCTACCATGTAAATCCATCATAAATACTGCCGTGCTCAGGAAAAACGCCGTATGAGCATTCGAATGTTGCCAAATCGCCTCTCAGGAAATATTTATTTTTGAAGAACTTTATGAATATTTTTCTTTGAAATTTTCAGGCACGTTAGGTCAAATTATGGGTAATGTAGCATCGCGTCCATGATATTGGACTCCATGATCACCCATATAATGTTCGGTTGCTCATCACGTCCAAGATCTTGGACTCCATGCTCACTTTAATGAGAGATAATTTTGTAGAAAAATCGAAGTAAGCATAGCGTCCAAAGTTGTGGGATGCAGCTATTCTCTGACAACACATGAGCATATGGTCCAATTATTTATTAAGACAATTTTTGTGGAATAAAGACGAAAAAGATGTGTTTTCGTAAAAAGTTGTGCATTGGTTAGGTTAAGCTAAGTTAGGTTTGGTTAGGTTAGGTTGGTTAGGTCAGTTCAAGTTAGATCAGACAAGAGAAGTATACGATTTTCTATCATTATGAGCTTTAAAACTAAGAAAGGTCTGCTTGCTATTGGACTCCATGCTAAAGCAAAGAAGTGAGAAGTTTAGCGATGAGCATGGAGTCCAAGATCTTGGACGAGATGAGCAGGCAAGTATATCAAGGGTGAGCATGGAGTCCAATATCATGGATGCGATGCTACATAATCAAATTATGAGCGAAACCCTCCGAAAAATTCGCAGAAAAATATTTTTAAATTTTCCCCAAAATTCATGATTTATTGAGGGAGATTTTGTAACGGTTGAAGGTTCATACGGCGTTTTTCTTTAGCACGGCAGAATAGGTGCTCAATACCAGCCTGTTCGATGTATTTCGACTGTTTTAAGCGCATTATATTGCACTAAATATTTCCTTAGCGCTTGAATACCTCAATCCTAATTTTCAGAGGATGCGTACGATTTAACAGCTTTGTGATCATTAGTCGCTAGTGCAAATGTGGGAGGAAATAGGTACACATGCAACATTTTCCTCTTTTTTTAAAAACTCGAGGTGGAATAAAAGTTCCTTGAGAGAAACTTGCCGCGAAGCCTCATGTGGGTTCTCAACTCAAAGTTGTGAATACAAGATTCCCCGACCACGCATTAGTCGAGAAGAATGTGTCCCTGCCCGTGTGGCGCACAGTGGTGAACCGTCGAGAGAGATTGGACGTGAAACTTATGACTAAAATCGTTTGGTTTTTCGTCGAATTATACATTAAAAGGAGTGTTTTTCGAAAGATATTCGACGAGGCAACCAACGGGATAAATTTCAAATTTCTAGGGTTTTTACTGACGGAGATAAGAGCGTTTAAAGTTTCTGCACCGTGTCAGATGTTTCGGTCGCAGTGTGCGTCGTATCAGCATCGGTAGAGAAGAGAGTAATTGGAAAAATGGCAGCCGCGAAAAAGACGCGACTCGAAATTCCGGCGCGAGTTTCCCGTTCGCGTCCGCGTCCGGCGCACAGCGGATCGAGTCCATAGGAGAGGTCGGACAAAATTTGGAAACTTCGAACGCTTATAACTCCGATTGTACAAAACTTTAAGGCTCTGAAAGTGGTTCCATTGGTTTCCTCTTGAAATTTTTTTCTGAAAGCACCCCTTGAAATTTAAAATTTGACAAAATAAACATCAAAATTCGCAGTTTTTGTCAAATATTTCATGTCCGACCTCTCTAATTGACTCGATCCACTGTGCGGCAGCGGAAAACTTCAAACGGAGACGTATACTATGTGTTTCATCGCTGTTTCCGTTTATTTCATCCGGAAATGACGCGCGGTCGACGGGGGTAAACTACCCACCAAGTGACCTGTCCCCTTTTTCGCTCTTTTTATGCTTTTCTATCGTGGAGAAAACGCATCCCGCTTCGATGTATTTAATTTTGTGTCCTCTCCGTCGCTACCTGCGGCTTCTTCATTCGTGGTTTAAGACGCGTACCTTCCACTTGTATTTATCGGGACGTCCAGGTATCATTGAGGAGTGAAGACTGAGTTCCTCTCAGGAAGTTAAAAACGCAAGCAAATATCCATTATAAATTGTAGAAGTGCTTAATTTAAACCATATCAGTTCGTATTTTCGGCTTTTTTTATCATTGGCTCTGAAAGAAGAAAAGACTGAAAAGGTGTGGAGCCGTGAGACCTTTACAAGATATTCTCTTAGGTCAAATCAAAAGTCTCTTTGTTTATAGACATCTTTTTGGCGTAAAGATATTTTTTTAAAATGATTTTTTCGAATTCGAAGAATATCAATTTTGTCCTATATGTCAAAATTGTATTCTTTTGAACTGAGAAAATTTCACCTGAATCATAAAACAAATGTCTTTTACTCAGGAATGTTTCTTCGCATTAAAAACGAATCCTTACCTCAAATTTTGTTTATTTAAATCGAAGAGAATTTTGTTTCAATTTTTATTTTAAAAAAAGCTCTTTTCAACTTTTTTTCCATGCAGATATTTTTTTCCAAAATTGATCAGGAAAACCTGAAGAATTCACTAAACTCCAGTTCTAATCGCAGCCATCCTGAGTACAAGTCTTTCGCTACCAGAATTGTTATGTGCAACGAACACGGGCTTTCGGAGGTATCGAATACGGGAGGGTTTTGACAGTTGATGATTGTCCGGGGGAGGGGGAGGGGGAGGGGGACGAGTAATGATCGGGGCGGAATGAAATTTCTCGTCATTAGCAGCTTCCCGATGGCGTAATTAATGTATCCGTTTGGGACGTAATCAATTTAATTTTCATGCGCAGATCCTGAAAAGCGATCCGAAAAGTGGACAGAGTCCTCCCTGTGAATGATTTGAATCGAAACGGGACCCGGCACGGTGTCACCGATGACGAAACTGACAACTGAGCCGGTCATTCTGTCCGTCATGAGCCCCGAAATACTCGGGATCATTATCATTCTGGGGCTCATTTGAAAATGACCATGTTCTCTTTAATAAATGACCCGGATCCCATATATACGGACGTATTTTTATCAAACAGAACCACGTGCATTATGACGTGAGCCCTGTTATGCATATATTCTTATGGGTCTCAGGGCTCATGTCTGAATGCACATAGTTCCGTTTGGGAGAGATACGTCTATATCATTCACAGACGCGCGAAAAATGGGAAACGGGGTGACGGATGATGGAAGTTAATCATTCAAAGGCAAGGATGATATATTGCAGAAACCGCGCAGTGGCGTGGCGTGAATTGCGATATATCGATTGTTATGCCATTTAAACCTATGGGAAAGGATCGATAAACTGGGTGTTCGCAGCGAACACCTTAAAAATTGATTCTTTACCATAGGTTTAAATGGCATAACAATCGATGTATTGCAATTCACGCCACGCCACTGAAACCGCGCACTGCTTTCTTTCCGTATAGTGTACAAGTTACTTTAAGAGGTCGAGGCTCAGTTTCGCCGGATCCTCGCCCTTTTGACAGGGCTGCAATTTTTCATGAAAAATGAAGTCTTGAAATCTCACGTGAAATATTTCATGAATTTCAGAAATTTATGAAAGATATTCAAAATACCGGTTCCTTTTCACGTTTCGCAAAATGTAAAAATTGAGACTTTCTTCTATTTTTGTGTGTATGAGTGCGGGCTGTATACTCAATCCCCTGACAAATATGAAATATTGAAGAGGCTCGCGAAATTTCACAGAAATTTTCAATCTTTCATATTTTTTATGCAACCCATTCATGCAACCCTGCCCTTTGACGTAAGGGTGTATCTCGATTTCCGATGAGCCCCAGAAAGTATGGGTTTATATGGACTGCATTTTGCAATTTGGACCTATAAATTCTGGCTCATCTGAAAAAATACTTATGTGCATAGGGAAACTAATGGCACATACGTTGTTTTTAAACCGGGCCGGAATTCATAGGTCCAAATTGCAAAATGCAGTCCATATGTCAATCAGGGCTCACGTGAAAATTGAGATACGCTCTTATGTCAGAAGGGCGACACAATGACCGAAGAGTTTAGTTGCGAGTAGTTTTAGTAATTGCTACGTGATTTGCAAAAATTCGCGGGCAAAAAGCTCCCCCACCTTCATCACTCATCATCATAAGGCGAATTTTACTTGATTTTCTGCTCAACAAGTTGCTCATCAATCATCATTTAACGGAAAAGAGCGTTGACCTCCGAATTTAATTCTCGCCTTTCGACGGTAAAACTTCCAAACCACACGGAGAAAAAAAACTCGTGCGTGGGACCCGAAGTTTAGGTCATATGGATCTCTGAAGTTTTCAGATTGAGCATCTGAACACTTTAGGTCTAGCTGCCGAAGTTCAGATCATACATCTGAAGTACTTCAGTTCTCAC
The DNA here is from genome assembly GCF_918797505.1 of Bemisia tabaci. NCBI lineage: Eukaryota > Metazoa > Arthropoda > Insecta > Hemiptera > Aleyrodidae > Bemisia > Bemisia tabaci. Next base: position 27,173,176 of record NC_092799.1, read on the forward strand.
ATCCGAGGTACTTCGGTTCTCACATCCGAAGTACTTCGGTTCTCACATCTGAAGTACTTCAGATGTAAGAACTGAAGTTTCAGATGTATGATCCGAACTTCGGCAGCTAGACCTAAAGTGTTCAGATGCTCAATCTGAAAACTTCAGAGATCCATATGACCTAAACTTCGGGTCCCACGCACGAGTTTTTTTTCTCCGTGCACGTATCTCGGTTTGTGATGTTGCAGACTTCCTGCTATTCTTTATACTTGGGAAAACTACTGAACGTCAACTCTTTAAAACCACCGTGTTTTCCAGTCATGTGCGAAGACGATTTTGGGAAAACTTGAAGGAATGATGTAGATTTATTCTCCTAAAAAATTAAATAAATAAAATGGAACGAAGATTTTAAAATACAGCAAACGAGATCACCATCGATATTGTCTCTGCGTACATCCATCGACCATCAGGCACGAAGAGTTGTAATCAGATTTTGCTACCAAGGAAATCAGAGCGCCTGCAATCTAGAGTGTATGCAACACGGACATCCCTGGAGCACGAATAGTTGTATTCAGATAGTCAAGGCGCTTGATTTGCTTCAGTTGTTCCGCCTGCGAACACATCTGTCAATGCCTGATTGAAGCGCGGGGTACAAAAAAGACGCCAGGTGTTTTAGGATCTTCTTTGCTAATTTATGCATAAGAGAGGAAACTGTCGGGTGAATTTCGTGACATTTTTCGTTTAGAGAAATGTAAAAGCATGAAAAATTCTCAGTGGAGGTTTCAGTGCATTACATAAATTTACTTCGACCATAATAGATGAAACGCTAGCGGAGATTCTTAAGTACAGCAATCGAGAGGTGCTCCAACCAAACCCAGCACTTCAATTTTTTTATAATACTTTCATTTTGAACTAGCCTATACGTGTGATATTTGGTTAAAAGTGACTTTAAAATATAGCCCTAAAATATGTACGACGATGGATTTAAAATCCGCATGAATGAAGCATGCAAACCACCTACGAGGCCACCTACCATGTATCCACCTACGAGGTATGATTTTTTTCCCTCCAAGTTCCAAGTAGCATTTTTTAATGGAAAAACCGGGATATATTGCAATTTTATCGGCGTTAAAACCGCCAACATCAACGTCCGAGGGATTATCCTCGATCTTTTCGGGATAAAATCGCGAATTTATCGCGTTATTTTCGAAATGAAACTCGGGATAAATGGTGATTTAATCTCGATTTTATCGACGAAAATTGATCGCGATTTTATCGAACCAAAAATTGCGATGTGCAGCGATTCAATCGCCATATATCGCAATTTTTAATGCGATAATATCTCAATATATTGCCACTGATACAATAATCAACCGATAAAATCGCTATTTTTCGCGATCAGTGCTACTTGGGGTAGGGTTCATCTTTTATGTTTGTTTCTTCGCCTATACTATAGCTTCGACTTGATTTGCTGCAATTGTTCCAGGCACGAGGTACCGGTGACGGCTGACCCTATATCGATAGTGCATATGGACGAAGATGTGGTGGTGGTCAACAAACCTGCCTCCATTCCTGTAAGTGGCTTACCGACCGCCATTTGACAATTTTCAAACTTATGAAAACTCCTACCTCTTCCTTTCTACTCTCAGCTTCACTTCCTTTCGTCCCTGTTTAATTCCCTCTCAAAAAGACGCATCTATCTAAAGTTTCCCCGATTTTTACCCCATTTTCTTTATTTCCTCATCAGCGGCGCAGAGTGGATTGAGTCAATGGTCGGACAAAATTTGGAAACTTAAAAAGCTTATAACTCCGTTTATACAAAATTTTGAGGTCTTCAAAGCAGTTCCATTGGTTTTCTCGTGAAATTTTCCTCTGGAGGCAACCCTTTAAATTTAAGATGTGACAAAATAAACATCAAAATTTGCAGTTTTAGTCAAAAATTATATGTCCGACCTATGTGATTGACTCAATCCACTGTGTGGCGCGGTGTGCTTTGCGATATATCGATTGATTTTACATTTAAACCTGTGGGAAAGGATCGATAAACAGGTTGTTCGCAAGGAACACCTTGAAATCGATTCTTTACCATGGTTTCAAATGGAGAAATATCTATGATCGATCATTTACGCCTCGTCACTTTTTCTCGTAATCCTTTTTTTTTTTTTACAGAAGTAAATGACCAAAGTAATTGCCAGAACTGCTTTAAAGTAAATGCATTTTACTGAAACCACATGCATTAAATTGCTCAATCAGCCGTATATATTAATTTCTCTAACACTTACGACTTACGAGAGAGCTTAGCAAGTAGGAATTAAGTTCCTACGCATTTAATTCACTTAATGAATACGCTAATCTTGTTTGTTTTTTTTCACTTTGTCACCAATTACCAGATTAACGTGAGGAATCCAAGTTCTCTGTTGCCAATCGGTCATAAGTACCTACTTTTTTTCGTTTCTGGGGTCTGGGCTTTAATATTTTCAAAATGTTTTAAAAGTATTGTCCGTAAAACGTCTTAAAAAGAATATCTTGAAAGATTTGTCTAAACTGGTTTTAAGAGAAATTAAACTTATTACCAAAAATATCGTCGCGTTATTTTAAAAACACATTAAGAATATCCATAGAATATTGCCATGAAAAGGAAGAGTGCCGTATGAACATTCGGACTTAACCTTTTTCTTTTCTTTTCTTTTTTTCTTCTGTCGGGATTATTTTCCTTCGAACATTTCAGATATTTTAGATTGAATCGCAAGTAAAATTCTATGAAAAATTTGAAGGAATCTATAATGATTTCACCGAAAATTATCTCTCTGTAAAAAAAATGGACAGTGCCCGAAGGTTCATACGTTGTTTTTCCTCTGGACGGCAGTATAAATATCTTGAAAATAGTTTAATTATAATCAGAATATGACTGTCCTGACAATATTTCAAAATATTTTAAACATACCCACATAGATGCACGTATAACTGTTTAAAAAATGTTTTTCACAATCCCTTTGAAGTAGCTGGAAAATACTTTAAAGGGGCTTGGAGAACAAGGCGCATATATGCAGATTTTGAACAAATTGAGGTATCGCAAAGTTCATCTACAGCTAGCCTTAGAGTACACGGAAAAAAAACCTCGTGCGTGGGGCCGGACGTTTAGGTCATAGGTATGGATCTTTGAAGTTTTCAGATCGAGCATCTGAACATTTTAGATCTAGTTGTCGAGGTTCGGATCACACATCTGAAACTTCAGTTCTTACGTCTGAAGTACTTCAGATGTGAGAACCGAAGTTTTTCGGATGTGAAAACCGAAGTGCTTCAGTTGTAAGAACTGAAGTTTCAGATAGTGTGATCCGAACCTCGACAGCTAGATCTAAAGTGTTCAGATGCTCAATCCGAAAACTTCAGAGATCCATATGACCTAAACTTCGGGTCCCACGCACGAAGTTTTTTTCTCCCAATATATTTTGAGAAAAATTCACTTCTGAATACAAGTTTTAAGCTTCAAAAAGTAAGCTTGAACTCTCTTTCCGTCCTAAGGCTCCAAGTAATTATGAAGCTTGAAGCTTGAACTTTGTTCTTGAAATAGCAAACACTGCACTTGTACGCATATTTCTTTCGCTGATCGGAAATCACAACCTCGCAATTCGGTATGTGCCAGTGGCGTGGCGTGAATTACGATAAATCGATTGTTCTGCCATTTAAACCTATGGTAAAGAATCGATTATTAAGGTGTCCGCTGCGAACACCCTGTTTATCGATCATTTGTCATAGGTTTAAATGGCATAACAATCGATGTATCGCAATTTACGCCACGCCACTGGTATGTGGAGCATTGCACAACAGCAGGTCGATTGTTGAATCGTAATCGAATGATTCTGATCGATAACTCCCTATCTTCAAAATGCTATATATCGATCAAGGTCATTCGATAACGATTCAACAATCGACCCGCTGAGCAAACAGAACATCGAAGCTGTCACGGCTCGGAATGCCACATGGCACGACGACCGAAATCTTGACCCCTCCACATAAATACCTGACATGGTGTCAAACAAGTGACAATTAGGGTGATAGACACCCCTTCGGCCACGCGTTAGCGACTGAGACAGGAGGTCAGCTGTATTCCGGTCTTAGCGCAACCCCTAATTTAATTACAAGTGCTCCCCTGAGTATGTACTCGTGAGCCTCCCCCCCCCCCCCCCGACTCTCAGCTGGCTCATTTACGGTTGTCTGTAATTGGTCATTAATTTTACCGCTCCGTTCAATTTGCTCAATAATTTGCATGCCCGACGCCGAAGTATAGCCCTGTCGAGCGATCGCCCCAAGCCAAGGCTGCTGTGCTAAGGAAGAACCGCGTATGAGCCTTCAGGCGTTGCCAAATTTCCTTCGATAAAAAGCGAATTTACTGGCAAAATCGTCATAATTCTTCCTTAAAATTTTCAGACGATTTCGTTTGCAATTGAATCTTAAATATCGCGAAATTTCAAGGAAAAATAAGCGCGACTTCCCGCAAAAATACATGTTTTATCCGGAGACATTTGGCAACTCTCGAATGTTCATACGGCGTTTTTCTTCAGCACGGCAGAATAGACTGATGTAGCGATGAAGTCATTCGATATATATATTTGATGGTTCCACCCGAGCAAATGACTTCTCGAGGGCTCTTGACTTCGCAACGATTTTGCACGTTTTTGAGTGGTTCCTTTTCCGCTTGAAACAATAAAACATGAGAGTAAATTAGGCAACGTCTTATGTAGTTTGGCTCTCTCTGCAGTAGCGTGGCGTGAATTGCGATATATCGATTGATCGGCCATTTAAACCAATGGAAAAATATCGATATACAGGGTGTTCGCAGCGAACACCTTAATAATCGATTATTTACCACAGCCTCAAATGGGGAAATATCGATAGATCGCAAAGCACGCCACCGCCACTGTCTCTCTGGTGAATCCGTCCCATTGGATGACATCCAGAGGGCTGACACATGCTGAGGAAAAACGCTAGGGATGGTCGAATATTTAGATATTCGAATATTCGATATTAAATAAAAAAAATTTAATAAAAAATCGAAGCAAAATCGAAAATATTAGAATATTCGCATCCGAACTATTCGCAATCGCAAGATTCGAATTCTTAAATTTTCGCAATAATCGCATTCGAAAAGTTTCGAATATTCGCATTCGAATTCGATATTCGTCCATCCCTAAAAAAACGGCCGTATGATCTTTCAGACGTTGCCACCTTCCCTCGATTTAGAACGAATATACTTGGAAAATTTTGATTGTTTTTCTTCCAGTTTTTAGAAAATTTTGTTCGCAATTTAATCTAAAATATCTGAAAATTTCGCATGTATAACCTTCCACCAAAACACATTTTTTATCAGGGTGAATTTCGCAACATTCGAATGTTTATACCAGTGCGAGGCGTGAATGATCGATTTTCGATATTTCCCCATTTAAAGCTGTGGTAAAGAATCGATTATTAAGATGTTCGTCGCGAACACCCTGTCTATCGATCCTTTTCCATAGGTTTAAATGGAAAATCATTCGATATATTGCAAAGCACGCCACGCCGCCACGCCACTGGTTCATCCATACGGCGTTTTTGCCTAGCCTGGCAGAGGGGAGGACTCTGGTTTTCCCCCAAATCATACTCTATCATACCTACAATATGAAATTACTAGAGTACCGTATAACGCCTGAAATGCGAAGCGCTTCGAGGGGTTGGACCGCCTAACGGTCAGGAGGCGTACTCCCTCTACTATAATTGCGGCTTGTTTGCTCCGGTCTTCGTGTCTCTTTCTAAGTGCAAAATTTCGGTTTCTTTTACATTTTGTCGCTAATTTTCTGTTCATATTGTTGTAGGTTCACCCATGTGGACGATACAGGCACAATACTGTTGTGTTCATCCTAGCGAAGGAATATAATTTGAAAAACCTCCGGACGATCCATCGGTTAGACCGTTTAACCAGTGGTCTCCTCATGTTCGGCCGAACGCCGAAGAAAGCCAGGACTATGGAGCAGCAAATTAGAAACAGACAAGTTCAAAAGGAGTACGTTTGCAGAGTAGAGGGGCAGTTCCCATGGTTTGTATTTTTAGCACATTTCCTCCTCGGAGATAATTTCTTTTGACCTCTCTCGCACCGTTATAAAGTGCAATTTGCATAACACTAGCAGTACGGTTCTCAGTTTGGAATTGAAGTTCCACACTTGTTTGAATGTCCTGATGAAATAAAACAACCATCCGACCCCAGGTTCTTGCTTAATAGGTATCTCTTCTCGAAGCGATACCTGTTACGACACGACTGCGTGCCTGGTTGCGTCGACACGGAATGAAGGCGATTGCAGTTGAGCCGTATCTATTTGTCCTTCATTCTTGGTTTTTACTCACATAATGCCGTTTATTTGTAGGTACTGGAATTTTGAAATTTATCTCGAGAGAGCGGTGACTTGATTAATTTTCCTCAGAAGTCCGTTATGTGTACTGTAATTCCTATGCATGAGACAGTTCCAAGGAGATTTCAAGTTGTGAAAGTTTCCAGAAGCTTCTTAAACTTTCGACCTCAGTGACATTCAATGTTTTCTAAGTTAGGACCATGTTGCATAATTTTTGAACTATTTCATATTTTTTTTTAAATTTAAAATTTTTTACTCTCCTGAGGGAAAAGGATCTCAGTTCTCGCAGGAAAATTTTTCAGGAGAAATATTTTTTTCACACAGGTTTGAAAAATCATAATTTGAATTTTCCTTGTAGGACTCAAAAACGAGTTTTGAGCAGTTTAGTTCATTTTTATGTCAAAGGGAGGTTTACAATTACATTTTAATTCGGCAGTATGTTGAGTCCCAAAAAACGTGGGAGATAAAAACTGAAATAGCTTTATTTTAAAATTATATTATTGTAACAACTGCAAACTCAAACCGTCATCTGTACAATTTGATTTTACTGTTTTTGGCGTTTTTTGTGCCAACACACCTGCACTGACACTGCTTACAGCCCGTCTCTCTGAACAATGGTACTTATTTCTCAATCTTGATTTTTATTGCACCGAGTCTCCTTTGTCTGTGGACCGTCCTAATCGGAGGTGTTTAAATGTTTTACCAGTTACTTGTTTCTTGGGCTAATTTGTTTATTGAACCAGTATTCTAAGGGGAAGAGTTTAATCTGATTTTTTTCCAGTTTATTTTTCCCCTTATTTTCCTTTAATATATTTTTTGTTCCTCTTGGCTTTTCCAGTGAAACGATAGAATGCGATCAACCAATTGAAGTTGTCAGTTACAAAATAGGTGTGTGCAAAGTATCAGAAAAAGGGAAAACCTGTTCGACTACATTCAAACTGTTAGGGTACCATGCACCCACAAACACAAGTGTTGTATTGTGTCTCCCTCACTCTGGTCGGATGCATCAAATTAGGGTCCATCTTCAATTTTTAGGTTTGTATCATCTATTTTTAATGAAACTTCATCTCTTGTATGCTCTTGTACCATGTGGTATTACTTACCATTTTACACACGAAGTCGCAACAATTGTTGAAAAAAACTATTAAAAAAATCTTAAATTTAAAAAAGACAACTCTTTTAAAAAAGGGGAGAACCCGTTTTGGCTATTTTTAAGTAAAATTTACGAGCGGTAAAATTTAAGTAAAAAAGTGTTAAAAAAACTCTTAAAGTATCAATTATACTTTTTCAACACTAAAAATGTGTGAAGAAAATGTTACAAGACTACGGTGATACTTGCAGAGTTTTTTAAACACTTTATTCCTTAGAGTTTACTTAAATTTGACACCTTGTAAATGTTCCTTAAAAAAAGTAGTCAAAAAGGGTTTCCTAATACGAAAATTTTAATGGTTTTTTTCAAGAGTTTTTGAAAAATGTTTCAAAAGGCCATTGCTACTAGGGATATTAAAATGGTATCTTGGCTCCCCCTAAATGTTTTCATATGAATTGTTTTGATTGTCGTGCACTAATTTTGTGATGTAAAAGTGTTAGTAATGATGAAGTTGGTTTGAACATTTTCAGGGTATCCAGTCGTGAATGATCCACTCTATAATCATGAAGTTTTTGGACCATTAAAAGGCCGTGGAGGCCTGATTGGGAAAACTGACTCGGAACTTGTAAGAGATCTCATTCGGATTCACAATGCTGAGAATTGGCTGGGAGTCGATGCCGATCTCTCCATGTTAGATGAAGACTTAGGATCTCCGAACAATAAATGTAAGAATTCATCATCATTAAAAATAATTATAGCTAGCATAATCAGGACTTACAGCTAGCATAATTAGGATTTATAGCTAGCATAATTAGGATTAATACTCTGTAGTTACCTCTCTCACTAATAAAGAAAAAAAAATATTAATAATCAAGTATAGGTATCTAAAGGTACCTAGGAACAATGTAGAGAAAATACAAAATGAGCAGAACAAGAAAGCACATAAGGAATTAAACCCAAGATATTAAGGAATACAATGAAGAAAAAATAGAAATAAACAAAAATATTCTGATTTTCACAGTTTTAAATGTATCGAAATTTTTAAACTCTTTGATTAAAGAACATAAATAAATGAGAATCTTAGAGTAAAAAAAGACTTTGCACAACCGAATTCTGTAATGTATACCCAAAAATAAAACCCCCTGTTCCTTGTGCCATTCTTTTTTATCAATAAGTACAAAACTCACAGGAAATAATTTTCCTGAGAATACATAAATTCTGCATAGGTATTTAAATGAACATTGAAAAGAAAAACAGTTTTTGTTATGGAGCCTTAATAAATTGATCTCAAGCTTTTGATCTAGAACTGTAGGTCTATGAATGTATCGTTCTATTAGTGCAATAATTGAGGGGCTTGGAGGACAAGGCACAAGGCGCTTAAGAGCAGTTTTTGCTACATCAAGAGATACGTATTGAAAGTTTCAAATTTACATGAAGCCTTACGGCAGAAAGAAAGTTTTAACTCACTTTTTGGTGCTTTAAAGTTGGATTTTAATTGTGAATTTTTCACAGAATATTTATAGTTGAGTTCATGATTATCTCGACTTTTTCAAAAACTGCACTTATGGGCCTTGTCTTCCTAGCCCTTCAGTTCATCAACTTTCACAAAAACGAATTTTCTGGAGGGAAGTTGTTTGTTTCCTTTAATTTTTCATGTACCCATCTTGATGTAAGGTACCTCACTATTATAATTCCAACATACAATTTTTTGTAATAAAATTTTCCAGGTTTGAGCCGAGAGCCTTCTCCATGTGAAGTCACTCCATCTTCACCTCCCTGCCTTTCTACTAGTTCAATTCCTCTCTATGCTAATAATAATAATGGTATCTGTAGCATATCAAGAAAAAAAGTAACTGTTGCCACGCAGACAGGCCATGAAGCACCGGATTTAAGTTTTGATGCAGAAAAATTGACAACGGATCCTCATTGTTATGAATGCAAAGTTAGGTATAGAGATCCAAAGCCTCAAGACCTAGTAATGTTTCTCCATGCATGGAAATATCGGGTAAGGCATCTCAGATTGTATTTGTTCCCCTTGCTCTCTATCCAAATCGTTTCAATCCGTTTTGTGTTTTCGTGGATCCTTAGCGTTTCTAATTTGCTCCTGTTTGGATTTTTTTTTTTTTAAATTTATTAGTATCTTTACACATGTACACAAATTTGAACGTACATGTTTCCTGTTTGACTTGTGATTAAGAAATTCACAGCTGGACTTTAAAATGAAATTTCTCTCCCCATATTTTCATAGTTTATCCTCTTTTTAGCAGAATACAAAATTCTTCCATGAAATCATATATCGATTGCCAAAGTGTGAAACAACTTATCTCCGTTTATGACGTTGCAGTCTTTCCGTCATACTTTATTTTTTCCGTGGAAAACTAGTCAACGTAATGACTTGAAAACTTCCTTGATATGTTTTCTCTGGTATCAGAATATTTTGTATAAATTACTAGCTATTAAGTTGGCTTGTTCCTCTTTGAAAAGATTAAATAAGAGCAGACTTTACAAAACACTACAATGATGGCACGTGGTTTCACACGTCGGTTATCAATATCCAAAATACATATAATTACAGTATACTTTACGATAGACAAGAGAAAATTTAGAAACAATTCAAATTATGTTCAAGTCTAGTTTCAGCATCAATAAGCAGCTAGATGGCCTTATCATGGCTTAGATGCTGGGGTCATGCACCACTTGGAAACATTCAGCTTAGTTCTTCTTTTCACTTATAATATTGTCACTACCCTGCTGGTATCACTAACCTTATTTCTTATTTCAAATTATTTTTTCAGGGTCCTGGCTGGGCATATCAAACTGAACTTCCTGACTGGGCTAGAATTGACTGGACAGAATCTGTCGATTGATAATCAAATTTCTCACGAAAGTTGTCTTCAACAAATCAACAATTCATTGTGTTATAATGACAAGGAATGTATGCTGTCAAACATTTCCAAGTTTTTCTAAGTTAAATTTGCTTACAGGCTGGATATCATTTTGTTGATTGCAAAGTGAGCACCCTTTTTCTGTCCTCTCACCTCTTAGATTTTTTCAGAGGTTTATTTGTATGTTGTAAATCTTACAACACAATGTTTTTATTTATGTCTGCCAGATGATTGTAAGTAAAATGGGTACCATCCATCACATGAAGAAGGCAAAAATTAACATGATATTGAAATTTGCTTAATATTCCTCCAGGGTCGTTCCACGCCAAAGCAGGCCAAAATAGAGGTTTTTTTACCTAATTTAACTTGGCATAACCCTCCACCAAGTAAAATGAGCTATTAGAATTCATGCAGATTTTGGAATTCTGCTTGGTTTATTTTTTCTAAATTTAACAACTTCAAAGTGTAATCGCGTTTACAAAGAAATTATTTTCCATTTTGTGTTGGTTATCTCACACATTCCGCTCAGTGGCATGCGTGGTTGATCTCTCTCTATAAAATGAATTACATATTTTTACCTTTTTTTGGCATCAAACTTTAACCCAAAATTATATCAAATTTGATGAGTCATCAAAGAAATCAATGAATAATTATATCTTGCCAAAACGGTCTAAAAGAATTTAAATTTATGAATTATCGTAATGTCCCATACTTTCTTCCAGGTACAAATCCAGCTTACTAAATTGATCACTTGTTTTAGATTCTTGAGTCTTATTTCCGCAGCATGCTCTCCCCTGAAGCCATTCTTGAAACCAGTGCTAGGTTTTTAATGTCTTGTTGGACTAAGAACAAATAACAGATCACTCGTTTGGTTTGAACATGTCTTAATTTGCAATCAACAAAACTGATGGATATCAGATCAAAGGTTTATATTTGAATTCGTTTAGGTTAAGTGACATGATCAGAAGAAGACGCAAAAATTGAATCCGGTAGTTAAACTTTTTAAAACACATTTTAAAAGTTTTTTTTAAAAAAAAAGTATCGCAGGTTATGTATCATTATAACTGGTATGATCGTCAGCATGTTATAATGTGTAAGTTTTAACTCTTTCAATTAAGTAATAATGAGCTTTAAATTTTTGGAATGTTCAGTCTCATATTTTTTTTTAATCTTTTTAGGTCTCTTATCTTTTACGAAATTTTGCTTGTTATGTTGTAAAACCAATTTTGTTTATAATGAAAATTTTATTCGATATTTGTTCGCAAAAATTCCTTTTTTAAAGTTTAGAAATTTTTAAAGTGGGGTACTTTTTTAAATTCAGTAGAATTATTTAAATTAATTCCTCTTTTTTCCACAAATTAATAGTTGTGCTTGTAGTTTGTCATATCGCTGATACTTACTGATAGGTTTCTTTCTTTAAGAGCTTTTTACCCGATTCTTTTGTCTGTTTGTCCTTAGCAAACGATTCATACTTATTAGCTCCAAATAGGATCCTCCAAAGTCTCAGGATGTGGACTGCAGCTGGAAGCTGCTTAGGATAACTTCATAGGATGTTCCAAGAGTTTTGTCGTCAATCCTAACTTTATTAAACAAATACAGTTAGCAAAATACGGATTCGACCTTCTTAACAAAGAGAGAATAAAAGACCTAAAATTTCAATATCTAATGAATATTTTATATTCAATGACTTTTAAAAATTTCGTAGCAAATACTATTTAAGTTATTTTTGCTAAGCAGCAGATTATCTCCTATATGAACAATCCATCACCAAGGCTTGCTATTATTCCTGTTTCGAGGATTCCACTCTAACCATACGAACCTCAATTATCTATGCTTAAAAGTAGCTTTTGTTAACTGAGAAAGGATCTCAAAATTCCAATTGTCCAAGAGCCCTCTCAAGAAGATGCAGGCTACAGCAGGGATTGAAAACGTGTAAGAAATTCTGCGTTTATCATGGTAAATTGTTCAATGTAGCAACGGGACTCGTCAGAATTTTTGAAATACTACTCTCAAAATCTTTATGATCAAGTTTTAGGATACATTTTTAAGCGATTTGTAGTTTTCCTTTTCTTTGCCAAAAACAGGCATTTCCTGCAATCAAAATTTAATATTATTTTTCATTACATGGGGAATTTGTTGATCAAAAAGGTTATTAAGCTCTGAGGTCTTGCATAGGAATGAGTGATTCAACTCCCAAAATAATTTAGAATAATTAAAAGTTTTATCGAATTATTTGCAACCATACCTATTATTTATTTTTATAGTATTAATCACCAAGTGATGAAAATAATCATTGTAAGTTGGTCTGCATTTGCGACAGAGTGAATTCGATTCACTGTGCTCGAAGTTCTCGTAGATCTAAGCGAAATTTTACTTTTGATTGTCTGACAATTGTGCCTAAATGGGTTCCGTTCAATCAGAATCAATAATGGGACTTTGGACCCCAAAATGAATGCAAGATTTTCATTTTTCCTGCTTGCAGGTTTCATCAAAAAATCATCCTTTTCAATTTCTTTCTTTTTATCATTGATAATCAATAGTTTCTAAGCTTCTTTTCCTCCGTTTAGTTTAGTTATCCCATTCTTTGTTTTACTTTATTTGTTATTTGATTTTACTGTATGAAATATTGTGATAAATTTTTGTTAAGTGCAGCCTCTTATGGTCACTGATGATAAATTGAATGTCAAATGTTCGTGAACTCTAGTAATTTTCCATCCTCTTACGTCCATGCTCTTAACTGACATTGCATGTTTACTTAAGTTAAGTTTTGTCAAAATTTTCTCTTCAATAATCATTATTACTGCATAGAACTTTCCTCTTGGATGAATCTTAAGATTATTTGAACAAACCTTTCAAGGAATGTGACTTATCTAACTGCAAAAGTGATAGCACAAAAATGCTCCCACCAAATTAATCTCAGTGTAGTAATTTATGAGACTATCATGGATTTGTGCATCAGGAGTTTGGACGTCCCTTTCTTTAGAGGCATTACTTAGAGTGATACTTTCAGTAAATGTAAAAGTAATTCTTTTTTTAAAATTTTTCTTGAACTTTTTGTTTTAAATACGCAAGATACACCTCTCTTTATATATTTTTTTTTTTTTTTAAATGTTAATCTCAATTGTCATTTTTTATTCCCACCATCAGTTTTTCAATTTCTCAAGAGGTTTATCTCATGAATCAATCGTTTGATGAGCTTACCAAAAAATTTATGTTGCACTCTCTTGAATATCATTTGAATTAATCATTTGTCAAAACCCAGGTACCTATCTGAGAGAAGTCTCTGAAGAATTGCTGCTAGAAATTAATTACTTCTAGAAACAGATCAATGCTTCATACAAAATTACTTTGTCCCATTAATTATAGTTTACGTAATGAAAATTTAATATTTTCTATTACTTCAGAGATAGTTATTTTTTCATCTTTATTAAATCCATTGTATTGGTGCCCTGCCGTAAGTTTTAAACCCAACAATAGATGAGATAGCTACCATATTTTTGGGCACCTACTTCTCAAAAGACCTTTTCCAATCTTATGATTTAAGAGGAAGAAAGTATTAGAGATGTTATTCCTACAGAATAACATTTATGACGTGATAGTTAATAGCTACCAATGCAAAAAAGTAGAGTGTCCTTTAAAGTTTTTGTCTGAGTAATTTTTTTTTATATTTTATTCTATTTTTTTGTTATAAACTATAATGAAAGTAGAACCTTTGTAAAAACCACATTTTGTAATATTTTTGCTCTTGAACCTGAACTAAAATAGCTGGTACGTCATGATTCTGATGTACTGTTACTGTGTAAAAATGATTGTAAAGTGTGTATAGGCACCTAGCATCCTGAACCAGCAAAGCTTTGCAGGTTCCTAATTAAAGAAGAATAAAAGTTATTTTTTGTCTAAAACTTGAACCTGACTTCTTGATTTTCTTTTTCTTGACACAAAACAGCAACTTACAGGTTTTACTGTACCTAGGTGAATCCTTATGCTCACTGTTACTTTAATTACGTCTTACCTCTCAAGTTACCTTGGCATAAATCCATCGGAAAAAAACCAACATGCCTTTAACCGGCCGTCATTTTGGAAAAATTTCAGATGATGATTTCGTGTTGCCTTTTGATGAAACTTCCATTAAGACCATAGAGTCCCTGACTGCTTAGTGTTTCAAGGGATTCAGCTACACATTCATTCATGCGAAACATCTAACTATTAGCCACCTAAACTGAGAGAAAAATTAGATTTGATCGAGATTCAATTTATAGTCTGTATTAAATAACGGAAAAAGGTTAAGAATGTTTGAGCTCATAGGTGAAACGTTAAAGATGAACTAATTTATGAGTGTCAAAATTGAAATGAAGGTTAGCAAGTGAAAAGGGGACAAACACAATTATTTATAAATGTTTATTACAACAAAATATGATTCCACATTGGTAATCATTTTTCAGTAAAGAAAAATAAAATAAAAGCTAAAATATTCTAAGCTTTAACAACTGCACTAAAACTTATGCAAGTAATATCTCTGAAACACATGGTTCAAAATAATTAAAAAATTAAATGAGATTAAGATTCAAAACAGTCATTACTTTGGTCAGGAATAAATGCACTTTATAATTATAATCAAAAAAGAGTACAGAGAAAAATAGCCTCCCTATCTGCTCTGATTGAAAAACAAAACAATAGATTGCAATTGCATGAGAGCAATGTAAAAAAATATTTATTGATGACAGCTTTTGCAAAGCAAGCAGTGAACATTACAATGAACCAGTTGACAAGGTGCGAATTGAAGCATTATGCTATATCGACGGTGCAAGTCGGCAATCACATAACTCGTTTGCGGTGTCTGAAAATCTCCGCAACTATGTTATTTTTTCTAAGGAGAACAAATGGACATGATTCCTTGAAGTTTTTGCAGAATTTTCCTCGCACATGGAAGAAAAATCACGGAAGTTTTAAAGAATTACCGTTGAGTAGTTTTCCGTTTAAAAAATAAAGTATGACAGGAAGTCTGCGACGTCGCAAACCGAGTTATGTGATTGCAGACTTTCACTGTAGATATGTTCTTCATCAAAACTTCTTGTGAAATACGATTTGTGTAGAAGAAATTACTGAGAGTAATTCCTATTGAAAATATTAACACTTTTTTAATAAATCTTCAACGTTTTTCAATAAAGCTTTCCACTTAAAAAAAAACCATGATCTTCTTAAGTTAAATCGCACACTGAACATTACTGTGCCAGTCTTTGCAATATGAATAAACAACCAGTGCCGGGCTGGTCCGATAAATCATAAAAAATTTTAGTTTGTTCTTTTTGCTTATTTAAATAGAATGAAAGGTTTAATACTTGGTCATCTCTTTTTACTCGGCTTAAAATATCTTTTATTTCTTTTTAAAATGCTTGTATAAAACCTGTAT